>NC_086450.1:179950296-180197796 GCF_028390025.1 Pseudophryne corroboree | reverse complement strand
TGTACATATATAACTAGACTCATCATCTCTAACACAATGCATACCTAGCAGGTACACTGCTCTGCTATACTATAATCCTGTACATATATAACTAGACTCGTCATCTCTAACACAATGCATACCTAGCAGGTACACTGCTCTGCTATACTATAATCCTGTACATATATAACTAGACTCGTCATCTCTAACACAATGCATACCTAGCAGGTACACTGGTCTGCTATACTATAATCCTGTACATATATAACTAGACTCATCATCTCTAACACAATGCATACCCTGCGGGTACACTGTTCTGCTATACTATAACCCTGTACATATATAACTAGACTCGTCATCTCTAACACAATGCATACCCTGCAGGTACACTGCTCTGCTATACTATAATCCTGTACATATATAACTAGACTCATCATCTCTAACACAATGCATACCCTGCAGGTACACTGCTCTGCTATACTATAATCCTGTACATACTGTATATAACTAGACTCGTCATCTCTAACACAATGCATACCTAGCAGGTACACTGCTCTGCTATACTATAACCCTGTACATATATAACTAGACTCATCATCTCTAACACAGTGCATACCCTGCAAGTATACTGCTCTGCTGTACTATAACCCTGTACATATATAACTAGACTCATCATCTCTAACACAATGCATACCCTGCAGGTACACTGCTCTGCTATACTATAACCCTGTACATATATAACTAGACTCGTCGGCCCTCATTCCGAGTTGTTCGCTCGGTATTTTTCATCGCATCGCAGTGAGAATTCTCTTAGTGCGCATGCGTAATGTTCGCACTGCGCATGCGCCAAGTAACTTTACTATGAAGAAAGTAATTTTACTCACGGCTTTTTCATCGCTCCGGCGATCGCATTGTGATTGACAGGAAATGGGTGTTACTGGGCGGATGTATGGCGTTTTATGGGCGTGTGGCTGAAAACGCTACCGTTTCCGGAAAAAACGCAGGCGTGTCTGGAGAAACGGTGGGAGTGCTTGGCCGAACGCTGGGTGTGTTTCTGACGTCAGCCGGGACCGAAAAGCACTGAACTGATCGCACAGGCAGAGTAAGTCTGGAGTTACTCAGAAACTGCTAACTCGTTTTTGATCGCAAAAATGCGCATACATCGGTCGCACATTTAAGAAGTTTAGATTCACTCCCAGTAGGCGGCGGCTTAGCGTGTGTAACTCTGCTGAAATCGCCTTGCGAGCGAACAACTCGGAATGAGGGCCGTCATCTCTAACACAATGCACACCCTGCAGGTACACTGCTCTGCTATACTATAACCCTGTACATACTGTATATAACTAGACTCGTCATCTCTAACACAGTGCATACCCTGCAGGTACACTGCTCTGCTATACTATAACCCTGTACATACTGTATATAACTAGACTCGTCATCTCTAACACAGTGCATACCCTGCAGGTACACTGCTCTGCTATACTATAACCCTGTACATATAGTACATATATAACTAGACTCGTCATCTCTAACACAATGCATACCCTGCAGGTACACTGCTCTGCTATACTATAACCCTGTACATACTGTATATAACTAGACTCGTCATCTCTAACACAGTGCATACCCTGCAGGTACACTGCTCTGCTATACTATAACCCTGTACATATAGTACATATATAACTAGACTCGTCATCTCTAACACAATGCATACCCTGCAGGTACACTGCTCTACTATACTATAACCCTGTACATATATAACTAGACTCATCATCTCTAACACAGTGCATACACTCAGGACCGGCCCAAGACTAATTTTTTGGGGGTAAGCGAATATAGATTTTGGCGCTCCTCACTGTCTACAATGTGGGTGGAGCTACATGGGCCAAATCTACTTACAGACTGAAAAAGCCAGATTTTGAAAATCCTCAGACTCCTGAGTGCAGCCCTCCACCTGAAGCACCCCCCAGATTCAGCAATGAGCAGCCCTGGGATGTATGTTTTACATGAGTGAACACCAGATAACGTCTTATTTTTAGCTACATTTAATGAAAACAATGATCAAACATGTAGGATTTCCTTGTATTATTCTCTCTGACAATGCCTAAATATTAGACAAATATTCCACATTTTTATAAACATACAAATTGTATTTCTTAATGATATAATAGGAAAGAGTCAGAGCGTTGTGCATGTTGTATATATACAAAGTGGGTGAGTGCCTACTGCCTGGGCAGGCTACACTCCTGCGTATCTAGCATTGCTGGTCACTGTACATTGATTCAGGATGTGAATAAATAGAAATTATACAGTATGTATAAGGCATGATTGCTGCATGAAGTTTGATGGGATACATAGGGAAACACATTACTTTCAGTTGGCCAGGACGAGAGCGCACAGGAAAAACAAGGTCAGCTCCACCCTTGGTGCAGCAGGTAAATGTGCATCGTGCACTGCAGGTAGCTGCCAGGGCATCCTATAGTCTGCCAGTGGGGTGTCTGGGTGATGATGGATGCAACGGCCACAGTAATAAGGTCGCCGGGCAGCAATGAAGCATACACAGTGTGTGCCCCTGCCCTATACAGTATTGCCCTCAGTGTCTGTCTGCCCCTGCCCTCAGTGTGTTCTCCTGCCCTATACACAGTTTGTGTCCCTGCCCTGTACAGTCCCTGCTCTCAGTGTGTGCCCCTGTCTTTTACACAGTGTGTGGCTGTGCCCTCAGTGTGTGCTCGTGCTCTGTAGGGTCCCTGCCCTGTACAGTCCCTGACCTCAGTGTGTGCCCCTGCCCTCAGTGTGTGCCCCTGTCTAGTACTGTCCCTGCCCTCAGTGTGTGTCTGTGCCCTCAGTGAGTGCCAGTGCCCTGTAGGGTCCCTGCCCTGTACAGTCCCTGGCCTCAGTGTGTGCCCCTGCCCTGTACAGTCCCTGCCCTCAGTGTGTGCCCCTGTCTAGTACTGTCGCTGCCCTCAGTGTGTTCTCCTGCCCTATACACAGTGTGTGCCCCTGCCTTCAGTGTGTGCCCTTTTCCTATACAGCCCCTGCCCTGTATGGTCCCTGCCTTGGGTGTGTGCCCTTCCCTGTACAGTCCCTGCCATCAGTGTTCCCCTACCCTTTACAGCCCTCAGTGTGTGCCTCTGTCCCGTACAGTCATAGTGATGAGGGCGCCATAGTGATGGTCCAACCACAGTGATGAGGGTGCACGTTGTCAATAATGGAGCAGACACTGTCAGAGTCGGGCTGATTGCAAATGTGGCGCCGGTTCAAGAGCTGCCTGATTGGCTGCCGAGCTCCGATTAGCTTGTGGCTTGTGCCATATTTGAAATGGCATCAGCGCTGTCAGTGTCTGCTCCATTGCTGCCTGGCTTGCGCCCTCATAGCTGTGGTGCCTTATTCAGCTGCGTAGTTGACATAATGGCTGGGCCGGCCCTGCATACACTGCAGGTACACTGCTCTGCTATATTATTACCCTGTACATATATACCTAGACTCATGTTCTCTAGCACAGTGCATACCCTGCAGGTACACTGTTCTGCTATACTATAACCCTGTACATATATAACTAGACTCATGTTCTCTAGCACAGTGCATACCCTGCAGGTACACTGCTCTGCTATATCCTGTACATATATAACTAGACTCGTCATCTCTAACACAGTGCATACCCTGCAGGTACACTGCTCTGCTATACTATAATCCTGTACATATATAACTAGACTCGTCATCTCTAACACAGTGCATACCCAGCAGGTACACTGCTCTGCTATACTATAATCCTGTACATATATAACTAGACTCATGTTCTCTAGCACAGTGCATACCCTGCAGGTACACTGTTCTGCTATACTATAATCCTGTACATATATAACTAGACTCATGTTCTCTAGCACAGTGCATACCCTGCAGGTACACTGTTCTGCTATACTATAACCCTGTACGGATCCGGTCTGTAATACCGGCAGACGGGATGCCAGGACCAATGGTGAGCGTGGACCCACCAACCGAGTGGAAATTACGTTGGTAAAATGCCAGATGTCGGGATCCCGGGGTCGGTCTCCTGAACACCGGGATCCAGACAGACATGATTTTGACTGCATCCTGCCTGTACATACAGTATACAACTAGATTCATCATCTTTAGCAAGGTGCATACACTGCAGATACTGCTCTGCTATACTATAGCCCTGCACATATATAACTAGACTCATTATCTCTAGCAGAGTGCTCTGCTCTCCTATACTATCACCCTATGCATATATAACTAGACTCATCATCTCTAGCGGAATCAGTATGTAATGCCAGCACACAGGATCCTGGCACTCATAATACGGACGCCGGAACCCCAACAGGGGAGAGTAGTGGCTATTTCCCCCTCTGTTCCCACAGCCTAGCCCTAACCTCCCTCATTCTGACCCTAACAAGCCCCCGAAGGTACCTAACCCCCTCATCCCCGTTGCCTAAATCTAACCGTCCCTCCCCCGCATCCTGATACTACCCCCCTTCCACCCCCAGAGGTGCAGATACCGAAGACTCAGGATAACATATAAACACATTTTACTAAATGTAATATTTTTTCTGAATTTCTTATTAAGAAACTTTGGCCTAGGCATGCCGTGAAAAAAAGTCTGATACTCTAGGGCGTCATGATTCAAAAAAGTTTGGGAACTACTGAACTAAACTGATCATCCTTAGTACAGTGCATACACCGCAGGGGTTCACTATGGTATGCCGGCGGTCGGGCTTCCGGCGACCAGCATACCGGCGCCGGGAGGCCGACCGCTGGCTTACCAACAGTGTGGCGAGCCCAAAAGAGCCCCTTGCGGGCTCGCTGCGCTCGCCACGCTACGGGCACGGTAGCGCGCCACGCTATTTTATTCTCCCTCCAGGGGGGTCGTGGACCCCCACGAGGGAGAATAAGTGTCGGTATGCCGGCTGTCAGGATCCCGGCGCCGGTATACTATGCACCGGGATCCCATCAGTCGGCATACTGAAGACCACCCCACCGCAGATACACTACTCTGCTACACTATAACCCTATGCATATATAACTAGACTGATCATCTTTAGCACTTTGCTTACTGTACACTGCTCTGCTACACTATAACCTCATGCATATGTAACTAGACTCATCATCTTCAGCACTTTGCTTACTGTACACTGCTCTGCTACACTATAACCTCATGCATATATAACTAGACTCATCATCTTTAGCACTTTGCTTACTGTACACTGCTCTGCTACACTATAACCCTATGCATATATAACTAGACTGATCATCTTTAGCACTTTGCTTACTGTACACTGCTCTACTACACTATAACCTCATGCATATGTAACTAGACTCATCATCTTTAGCACTTTGCATACTGTACACTGCTCTGCTACACTATAACTCTATGCATATATAACTAGACTCATCATCTTTATCACTTTGCTTACTGTACACTGCTCTGCTACACTATAACCTCATGCATATATAACTAGACTCATCATCTTTAGCACTTTGCATACTGTACACTGCTCTGCTACACTATAACCCTATGCATATATAACTAGACTCATCATCTTTAGCACTTTGCATACTGTACACTGCTCTGCTACACTATAACCCTATGCATATATAACTAGACTCATCATCTTTAGCACTTTGCTTACTGTACACTGCTCTGCTACACTATAACCCTATGCATATATAACTAGACTGATCATCTTCAGCACTTTGCTTACTGTACACTGCTCTGCTACACTATAACCCTATGCATATATAACTAGACTGATCATCTTCAGCACTTTGCTTACTGTACACTGCTCTGCTTCACTATAACCTCATGCATATATAACTAGACTCATCATCTTTATCACTTTGCTTACTGTACACTGCTCTGCTACACTATAACCCTATGCATATATAACTAGACTCATCATCTTTAGCACTTTGCATACTGTACACTGCTCTGCTACACTATAACCTCATGCATATATAACTAGACTCATCATCTTTAGCACTTTGCTTACTGTACACTGCTCTGCTACACTATAACCCTATGCATATATAACTAGACTGATCATCTTCAGCACTTTGCTTACTGTACACTGCTCTGCTTCACTATAACCTCATGCATATATAACTAGACTCATCATCTTTATCACTTTGCTTACTGTACACTGCTCTGCTACACTATAACCCTATGCATATATAACTAGACTCATCATCTTTAGCACTTTGCATACTGTACACTGCTCTGCTACACTATAACCTCATGCATATATAACTAGACTCATCATCTTTAGCACTTTGCATACTGTACACTGCTCTGCTACACTATAACCTCATGCATATATAACTAGACTCATCATCTTTATCACTTTGCTTACTGTACACTGCTCTGCTACACTATAACCCTATGCATATACAACTAGACTCATCATCTTTAGCACTTTGCATACTGTACACTGCTCTGCTACACTATAACCTCATGCATATATAACTAGACTCATCATCTTTATCACTTTGCATACTGTACACTGCTCTGCTACACTATAACCCTATGCATATACAACTAGACTCATCATCTTTAGCACTTTGCATACTGTACACTGCTCTGCTACACTATAACTCTATGCATATATAACTAGACTCATCATCTTTAGCACTTTGCTTACTGTACACCGCTCTGCTACACTATAACCTTATGCATATACAACTAGACTCATCATCTTCAGCACTTTGCATACTGGGGGTCATTCCGAGTTGATCGCTCACTAGCAGTTTTTAGCAGCCGTGCAAATGCTATGCCACCGCCCACTGGGAGTGTATTTTATCTTTGCTGAAGTTCGAACGAATGTATCGCAGAGCACCTGCACAATTTTTTTGTGTAGTTTCAGAGTAGCTCAAAACCTACTCAGCGCTTGCGATCACTTCAAACTATTCAGTTCCGGATTTGACATCACAAACCCACCCAGCGTTCGCCAAGCCACGCCTGCGTTTTTCCACACACTCCCTGAAAACGGTCAGTTGCCACCCAGAAATGCCCACTTCATGTCAATCACTCTGCAGCAACCAGTGCAACTGAAATGCATCGCTAGACCCTGTGCAAAACTACATTGTTCGTTGTGCCCGTACGTCGCGTGTGTGCATTGTGCCGCATACGCATGCGCAGAACTGCAGATTTTTAGCCTGATTGCTGCGCTGCGAACAAATTCAGCTAGCGATCAACTCGGAATGACCCCCACTGTACACTGCTCTGCTACACTATAACCCTATGCATATATAACTAGACTCATCATCTTTAGCACTTTGCTTACTGTACACTGCTCTGCTACATTATAAATCTATGCATATACAACTAGACTCATCATCTTTAGCAGTTTGCATACTGTACACTGCTCTGCTACACTATAATCCTATGTATATATAACTAGACTCATCATCTTTAGAACTTTGCATACTGTACAGTGTACACTGCTCTGCTATACTATTTTTCTATGCATATATAACTAGACTTATCATCTCTAGCAATGTGTATACACTGCAGGTACAGTGCTCTGCTATACTATAACCTAGTGCATACAATGCTGGAGAGCAGAAGGAAGGTCAGATGACTTGGTGCAGCAACATGCTAGCCAGGTTTGATGGCAGTCGCTCAAACTCTGTCTGGGAGATCATCAAAAGCGATGAATCCAGGTTATACAGTTTCAACCCAGAGACCAAACAACAGTCAGTCCAGTAGACTCCAACTGGAGGTGCACCAAGACTGGTCATGTAGCTACCATACCACTTGTGCTGCAGCGCACCATCACTGGGGACTGGTACACCAACCAACCTGCCGCAAGTGCTGGAAGCCATTTCCAGGCGCCGACCATCAGGGCAATGCACCTGCTGGCAAGTCCAGGAAAGTAGTGGATTTTCTAGCCTATGAATGCATTCAGGAGCTTGGTCATCCACAGTACAGTCCAGACCTGGACCCTTGCAACTTCTTTGTATTCCCACAAAAATGCAAGATATGTAGGATGCGTTCTGAGTTACCGAAAGCTGCAGTGAAGACCTTTATCCAGCTTTGGACTGGTCCAGCTGCTTCACCAAGTGGTTTGAGCACATGCAACTTTGCATAGACTCCTCTAGTGAATACTTTGAAAAAATTTAATGTTTACTTTGGTTGTAAATAAAATACTTTTGGTGCATCCGGAAACATATTGCACACCCCTCGTATAATGTGTATTGTGTAGCATTTTACTCCCTGGTAATAAAGGCCTCAATCTTTTCTTCCAGTGACGGGGCTGGAAGGACAGGAACCTACATACTCATAGACATGGTCCTGAATCGTATGGCTAAAGGTAAGAGAAGACTTTCCAGACCAACACAATGAATCAACTTTAGCAAAGCAAATAACTTTAGCAAAGCAAATTTTGAAAAGATGAGGGTATTTTTCAGGGATATTGAATGGGAAGGTTTGTTTTTAGGAAAAAATACTACGGAGAAATGGGAGGTACTAAAATTCCTGCTAGCTAAAAATACATTCAAATTTATTCCTATGAGCAGCAAAAAAAGGAATAAAAATCATAAACCGATGTGGCTTAACAAAAAGATTAAGGAACTTATGGGCAAGAAAAGGCGAGTATTTAAAAAATACAAATCTGACGGGGAAGCAGAGTCATTTCAGCACTATAAGGAATGTAACTAAATTTGCAAAAAGGAAATAAGAGCGGCTAAAGTAGAAACTGAAAAACTAGTAGCAAAGGAAAGCAAAGCGAATCCCCAAAAATTCTTTAAATACATTAATAGCAAGAGATTAAAGAAGGAGAGTATAGGCCCTTTAAAAGACAAGTTGGGAGTCTTAAGCAAAAATGATAATGACATAGCGGACACACTAAATGAGTTTTTTTCAACAGTATTCACTAGAGAGGACCCAATTCAGGGACTGACACACAATCTCAATAATGAGAATATCCCACTGATAGGTACTTATTTAAGCGAGGAAGTAGTCTGTGACCGATTAAAACATTTAAAGATTAATAAATCACCAGGGCCCGATGGTATTCACCCAAGGGTTCTAATGGAGCTTCACTCTGAACTGGCAAAACCGCTATCTTTGATCTTTAAGGATTCAGTTATATCAGGTATGGTTCCCAAAGACTGGCGTATAGCGGAAGTAGTGCCTATATTCAAAAAGGAAAGTAAAGCTGAACCAGGTAATTATAGACCAGTTAGTCTTACATGTATAGTGGGGAAAGTATTGGAAGGTATTCTAAGAGATAGTATTCAGAAGTTCCTTGAAGTCAATAAGGTCATTAAAAGGAATCAACGTGGGTTTATGAAGGACAGATCCTGTCAAACCAACTTACTTGGCTTTTATGAAACAGTAAGCGCAAACCTAGATCAGGGTAAAGACGTGGATGTAATCTTTTTAGACTTTGCCAAAGCGTTCGATACTGTACCACACATGAGACTTATCTACAAGCTACAAGAATCAGGGCTAGGAAGCACAATATGCACTTGGGTCAAAAACTGGTTAGATAATAGGGAGCAGCGCGTTGTGGTTAATGGATCTTTTTCAACTTGGACTGAAGTGCTAAGTGGTGTGCCGCAAGGCTCAGTATTAGGACCGCTATTGTTCAATATTTTCATTAATGACCTAACAGAAGGTCTAGAGAGCATGGTGTCAATTTTTGCAGATGATACCAAATTGTGTAAGGCTATAAATACAGAGGAGGATGCCGAGTCTTTTCAGACCGACTTAGTTAAATTAGAAGCATGGGCAGCCAAATGGAGAATGCGCTTCAACACAGACAAGTGTAAGGTAATGCACTGTGGTAACAAGAACAAAAATTACACCTACCTACTAAATGGGGTAAAATTAGGGGATTCTGAACTGGAAAAGGACTTAGGTGTCCTCATAGATAGCAAGCTAAGCAGTAGTGCCCAAAGTAGGACTGCAGCAAAGAAGGCTAATAAGATATTAGCATGCATAAAACGGGGTATTGATGCTAGGAACGAGAGTATTATACTCCCGTTATATAAATCACTGATGAGGCCACACCTTGAATACTGTGTACAATTCTGGGCACCGTACTACAAAAAGGATATCCTGGAGCTAGAAAAGATACAGAGGAGGGCGACCAAACTAATTAAGGGCATGGAGACGATGGAATACAAGGAAAGGCTTGAAAGACTAGGCATGTTTACATTGGAAAAGCGGAGACTAAGAGGGGATATGATCAACATCTACAAATATATAAGGGGACAATACACAGAGCTTGCGCGGGACCTGTTTTTGGTTAGATCAACACAGAGGACTCGTGGACACTCGCTCAGGTTAGAGGAGAGGAGATTCCGCATAATACGGCGTAAAGGCTTTTTCACGGTAACGACAGTACGGGTTTGGAATTCCCTGCCTGAGGGAGTTGTAATGGCGGAATCTGTCAACACCTTTAAGAATGGGTTAGATAAATTCCTAATGGATAAGGATATCCAGGGGTATGGTGCATAGTCATGCATTATAGTTACTATAAATAGGGATAAAATGCAACGGCTGACAGCAGCATCAGTCAGAAATTTTAGTCAAATCATCATGCATAGGAGACCACAAATAGGTTGAACTCGATGGACAATTGTCTTTTTTCAACCTCAGATACTATGTTACTATGTTACTTTGTCTTGTTACATGTAACATTGGCATTGTGCCAGAATGTATAAAGAAGCGTCAACTTTTTGACAAGCCCTACTAAAACAAAGCATGATCCAACCATATACCATATAGTGGGGACCCCCATTAATGGAACACAAGAGTTGGTAGGTGCCTCTAACAGACACAGGGAACCAGCTGGGTGCAGCCCAGGACCACCCCCCCAGACTCCAATGCAGAGATATACACAAGCTAGCTATGATTGCTCCCACATTGTGTGTACAGAACTCGATGCCTATAGTGGCCCGCATACAGAGTTCTAGTAATCTGTATGGTTGACCACCACTATCCATATTCTTAGTTTCATAGCCATCATTATCATATGTGCCCATTTGCACTTTTAACTACATTATCTCTGGTGCAAGTGATCTGTGAAAATAAGCACAGCACCAACACTAGTTGCGTACTCGAATCATGGGGGTCATTCCGAGTTGTTCGCTCGCAAGCTGCTTTTAGCAGCTTTGCACACGCTAAGCCACCGCCTACTGGGAGTGAATCTTAGCTTATCAAAATTGCGAACGAAAGATTAGCAGAATTGCGAATAGACACTTCTTAGCAGTTTCTGAGTAGCTCCACACTTACTCGGCATCTGCGATCAGTTCAGTCAGTTTCGTTCCTGGTTTGACGTCACAAACACACCCAGCGTTCGCCCAGACACTCCCCCGTTTCTCCAGCCACTCCCGCGTTTTTCCCAGAAACGGTAGCGTTTTTTCACACACACCCATAAAACGGCCAGTTTCCGCCCAGAAACACCCACTTCCTGTCAATCACATTACGATCACCAGAACGAAGAAAAAACCTCGTAATGCCGTGAGTAAAATACCTAACTGCATAGCAAATTTACTTGGCGCAGTCGCACTGCGGACATTGCGCAAGTGCATTAGCGACTAATCGCTCCGTTGCGACAAAAAAATAACGAGCGAACAACTCGGAATGACCCCCCATGTGCATTGCAAAGAACACACAGGATCCATCCTCAATACTGACTTTCACTCACCAACTCACTATATAGCTCTATGGAAGCACTAGGAACAATGGGGCTAATTCAGACCTGAACGCTAGGCTTCGTTTCGTACAGCAGCCGATCAGGTCTAAACTGCGCACGCGTATGCACCGCAATGCATAGGCGCATTGCACGGGTACAAAGCGGATCTCCACTCAGCGATGGGTTTGTGCGAAGGATCCCTTTGCACGGGTGTTCGCAAGGAGATTGATAGGGAGTAGGCGCTTGTGGGTGGCAACTGACCATTTTCTGGGGGTGTTTGGAAAAATGCAGGCGTGTCCAAGCGTTTGCAGGGAGGGTGTCTGACGTCAATTCCGGTCCTGAACAGGCTGAAGCGATCGCAGTGGCTGAGTAAGCTCTGCTACACATGCGTTCGCACACTTGCACAGCTAAAATACCGTCCCTCTGTAGGCGGCGACTATTTGTTCACAGCAGTGCAAAACTCGGCTGCTAGCGATCAGGTCTGAATTAGCCCCGTAGTGAAATGCATTAGGTGTGGTCTGGTAACCTGGCTTCAAATAATGAGAACCAGCAGGGGCAGGGGATCCAGGGTGGGGAAGGGGTGCTCTGTTTCTATATGACATTATAAGTAACGGCACTTGCACTAGTCCCATGTTAGGTGCAAGAGCTCTGTCAGAAACAGGCTTCCCTTCCCTATATGCATGCAGGGAAATATACAGTAGGTACATGTCTACAACCCTACCACAAGACAGAAGAGTTCTGTGCGATTGTATTGTCACTGCCCAGTTCCGACTTGAAACACCTGTTTTACATAAATGGAGATATGTACGTATGGGCAGTATGGACGGTGTAATGGTTCGATTCCCACCATGGCCCTAACTGTGTGAAGTTTGTATATTCTCTCCATACTTGGGTTTCCTCCGGGTACTCTGGTTTCCTCCCACAATCCAAAAATATACTGGTAGGTTAATTGGCTCCCACCAAAAATTAACCCAAGCATGAATGTGTGTGTGTACATGTGGTAAGGAATATAAGGGGGTCATTCTGGGGTCTGGGACTCCAGGTCAACAACAAAAAGGTCGACACACCTTAGGTCGACGCCAATTGGTCGACACACCTTAGGACGACATGGACAAAAGGTCGACAGGAACAAGGTCGACATGGAAAAGGTCGACATGAGTTTTTTATGTTTTTTTTGGTGTCGTTTTTTTCGTAGAGTGACCGGGAACCACAATTAGTGCACCGCGTCCCCCCGCATGGTGCCTTCGCTCGGCACAGATTACCGTTCCAATCGTAGTCCACGTGGATCGTTAAGTATGAAAAGGTTCCAAAAAAGAAAAAAATTGTGAAAAACTCATGTCGACCTTTTTCCATGTCGATCTTGTTCCTGTCGACCTTTTGTCCATGTCGACCTAAGGTGTGTTGACCTTTTTTTTTGTCGACCTGGAGTCCGGATACCGTCATTCTGACCCGTTTGCTCACTGTGTTTTAACGCAGCAGAGCGAACGGGTCCCTACTGCGCGCGCGCCGGCGCCGTAGTGTGCCGGCGCATGCCACGCGGCCAAAGGCCAGAGCAGGGATGCAATCACCTCTGCCTGATTGACAGGCAGAGGCGATCGCCGGGCGGGAGGGGGTCGTGGGGGGGCGCGCCGCAGCGGCTGCGTGACGTCACACGTAGCCGCTGCGGGCAGGGGAGTGATGAGTAGCTCCCGGCCAGCACGCTAAAGCTGCACTGGCCGGGAGCTACTCTTGAAGTGCAAAGGCATCGCCGCTGTACAATGCCTTTGCAATTCTGCGCGGGGGGGGAGGCGGACTAGCCCTGTGCAGGGCCCCCCCCCCCCCCGCACAGCTGCGATCAACTCGGAATGACCCCCATAGATTGTAAGCTCCGCTGGGGCAGAGACTGATGTGAATGGACAAATATTCTCTGTAAAGCGCTGCAGAATATGTGTGCGCTATATAAATAACTGGTAATAATAATAATGTATCAATGCTTGGAGAGAGATAAAGTGGAGAGATAAAGTACTAAAAAATCAGCTCCTAACATGGCAGTTAGGAGCTGATTGTCAGGTACTTTATCTCTCTCCACGAGTTGATGCATATGGCCATAAGAAGGAATTTGCCAGGGTTTGTCCAACTCACAATCTGACAGAGATATGCAGAAATGCATAAATTCGCTTCTGCACATGCGTTACATGCGTTTCTTATGTGCAGGTGTCAAGGAGATTGATATCGCTGCCTCACTAGAGCATGTCCGAGACCAGCGGATGGGGATGGTGCGAACCAAGGTATATTTCTTATCTAATCTTACAATGTGAGAAATGAGATATCTGTCTGGCAAGAGTAATAATAGGATTTTGGTACTTACCAGGTAAATCCTTTTCTTTGAATCCATAGGGGGCACTGGAGTACTCTTGGGATATGGACGGCTTAGCAGAAACAAAGGCACTGAATATTTAAATTTAGAACTCTCCACCCCTCCATATCCCAGAGTACCTCAGTGTAGTATCTCAGTGTTTTTTACTGAGCCGAACAGGAACTATAGAGAGGTTGACAATGGAGAATTCCTATAACATAACGGACAACAACAAAGTTGACACATAACGTTACTGACAACGAAACAGTTGACACCATAACCGATAGAACCTTATAATTGAACCAGTCGGTGAAAATGTGTTACCATAAGGTCCCCTGAGCTTAATACAACCCAGGTAAAACTGCTCTGGGTGGGCGTCCAGTGCCCCCTATGGATTCAAAGAAAAGGATTTACCTGGTAAGTACCAAAATCCTATTTTCTTTTTCATCCACTAGGGGTCACTGGAGTACTCTTGGGACGTACCAAAGCTTCCCCCGTGGGCGGGAGATCTGTTTGACACCTGTAACACTAGGCGGCCAAAGCTAGATGCTGATGCCGCAAACGTATCAAACTTGTAAAAGCGCACAAACGTGTGCACTGAAGACCATGTAGCCGCACGGTCAAGCTGTGTCGTAGAAGCTCCACGACCAGCTGGCCATGACGTTCCCACAGAACCTGTGGGATGAGCTATTACTGATGTAGGCGACTGTAACTTAGCCTTAAGGTAAGCCTGACGTATAGTCAGTTTTATCCATCTGGATAAGGTCTGCTGAGAAGCTGGCCAACCCCACTTGGCAGCATCATAGAGAACAAACAACGTATCCGTATTACGAACTGTAGACGTTCGGGACATATAAACGCGTAATGCGCGTACCACATTCAGAATTCTAGAATGTACTGTCAACACAGGAACCACTATTGGTTGATTGATGTGAAAAGATGACACTAGCTTTGGTAAGAAATCGGAAATCGTCCGAAGTTACGCTCTGTCATCAGGAAACACCAAATACGGTGGCTTGCAAGACAAGGCACCCAAATTTGAAAAACGCCTTGCCGAAGCTAAGGCTAGAAGAAAAAACGTTTTCCAAGTCAGAAACTTAATATCCACTTGCTGTAAGGGTTCAAAATATGAAGACTGTAAGAAATCTGAACCCAAATTCAAGTCCCATGGCGCTGTAAGTGGGATAAATGGAGGCTGTACTCTGAGGACACCCTGCAGAAAAATGTGTACCGACGGCAATGGAGCCAATCGTCTTTGAAAATAAATTGACAACACAGATACCTGCACCTTCAGTGTAGATAAACGCAGTCCTCCATCCAACCCCGTCTGTAAAAATAACAGAATACGGGTACTTGAAAAATGATGTCGGAAACTTCCGAGCTTCACACCAACCTATATAGGCACTCCAAATTCTGTAATAATGAGCTGCCGTAACCGGCTTCCTAGCTCGTAACATGGTTGGTATAACCGATACTGTAATGCCCTCTCTTTCTTCTGAAGAGGGCGGTCTCAACAACCACCTCGTGAACCGCAGCCGCGCTAAATAGGGGTAAAAGAACGGCCCCTGTTGTAACGGGTTGGACGTAGTATGAGCGGCCAAGGATCGTCTGCGAATAGTCCTCGGAGATTCGAGAACCAAACTCTCCGAGACCCATGAGATATCACTAGTATGACTGTGGCGGACTCTCTTATGATCCGTTTTAGCAACGGAGAAAACAGCGGAAAACGGTGGAAACAGATACACGAGGCTGTACGGCCACGCGATTGTGAGAGCATCCACCGCCACTGCCCTTGGGAACTGTCGTTCTGGACACATACTGGGCGTTTGTAATTGTGGCGAGATGCCATCATGTCCACCTGAGGGTAACCCCACCTGTGGACCAACCTGTGAAACACCTCTGGATTTAATGCCCAGTCTCCTGGATGAAAATCCCGACGGCTGAGATCATCTGTCTAACAGATGTCCACTCCCGGAATGAACCCAGTCTACAATATCACCTTATGGTATTCTGGGCAATTGAGGATTCGAGCTACTTCCCGCATTGCCATGCGGCTTCTCGTTCCTCCCTGGTTGTTGTGTATGCGACTGCCGTCGCGTTGTGTGACTGGCCTTGGACAGTCTGAGAGCGAAGCATGTAGTGCATAGTAAATTGCACGGAGTTCCAGGACCTTTATAGACAGCAATCTGTCGTGATCCGTTTAGAAACCCTGTCGCTGACCATTTTAACTACAAGTCCCCAACCTCTGAGACTCTCGCCCAGAGTAGAGACACCCTCGCCACCCTGTGGGATACGCGAGTGAAAACCTCCGAACTGAAGCGCTTCGAAAGCCCATCATTGTTCCTAATAGGCGAATACACCAATTGCGGATTCTCCAATTTAGATGTCACTGTGTGGAAACGGGTAAATAGCCTTAAATCTTAGTAAGATATCCTAAATAAGAAACCCATTGAAGATCTGTCGTTTAGTAAATACAACGGATTAGATGTTAGAGGCTTCTTATTCTCTGTAAATTTGGATGTTAGAGCCTCCTTATTCTCTGTAAATTTCAGAGACTGACTCACTGGTCATTAGCAATGTATGGTTGTCAAAACCCGCACTATCTGACTGTCTAATGTGCCCTCCTCACTCGTATTTAGCGCTGTGAGGTTTGACATAGAATTGTCAGGACTGCAACATAGAAGAAATGTTTAAATTATAAGACCAGTTAAATTAACACCCTGGTATCCAAAGTTAAATTGGACTGAGACTCCTCCGTTAAAGCTGGCGGAGTAACTTCCGAGACTCCGATGTTACCGCTCCTGTCGAGCGGAATCAATTTGAATTGCCAATGCTTTTCATAGGATCTGGGAATGAACCGGCTTCCGGAGTGGAAACCTACAAAACATACTGAACATGTGGTAGATTTATGTCCAGACTTTTGTTTAAAAGTATTTTTAGTCTGTGCTGGAGCCTTACTCCTTATGCCGACAGACAACACAATAGGCAAAGTACAGACACTTGCACGACTTAGTAAAATTATTACTTAAGGTGTGTAATATATATCTATCTATTTATGGCCGAAATGCAGTTCACATGGCCAGCCTATGTGAAACCTGAACCAAACTTCCCACTAACACCCCTGCGCCTCCGGTGGAGTAGTGATGTAGGGCAGGAATGTTCTGGAATTACAAACTGGAAGAAACAGGAAGCATGGTTAAAATGGCCCCCATGCCATGCTTACACTGATAATCACAGTTACAATTGCTACAGTGTTAACATAGGCTGAATAGCCTATTATACAGTGAAAATCACAAGCAGGTTACAATACATGCTGTAGTGTTAATATAGGCTCAATAGCCTATTATACAGTGATAATCACAGGCAGACCACAATACATGCTGTAGTGTTAATATAGGCTCAATAGCCTATTATACAGTGATAATCACAGGCAGACCACAATACATGCTGTAGTGTTAATATAGGCTCAATAGTCTATTACACAGTGAAAATCACATCTACAATACATGGATCCAGTATTAATATAGGCTCACTAGCCTATCACACATTAACTCTGCCTGCTGTTTATATAGATATGGCAGCCCTTTACATTCCCTTGCCGCTGTAATCAGACAGATTCCCCCCCCACCTTCCCCCTGTACTCCCTGTAGCGCTGTGTCTCAGCGGGGAGCACCGGGAAGTTGCAGGGAGGCGAGGGACACTTCTTGCCGAGCAGCGGAGGTCGGCTGGCCGGAGCGGCGCGTAGCGGCTTCCGGCGTCGCTAGCCGAGCTGCGGCGGTTCTCCCCCCTGGCACAATGACGGAGCGTCTGGGCGGGCGGACGGTGCTGGGGCGGCCGGACGGAGCGGCTGGGCGGCCGGACGGAGCGGCAGGGGCGGCCGGACGGAGCGGCTGGGGCGGCCGGACGGAGCGGCTGGGGCGGCCGGACGGAGCGGCTGGGGCGGGCGGCTGTATGAGCGGCGGCGGCATTACAACAGTGACCCCACACAGCGGGGCGGCAGCCTGCGCTGACCGCCCCGTTTCCCCAGCATACCTTGTAGGGAGGCCTCGACGGGCTTCTAAGCTCCGAGCTCTTCCGGTCATGGCTGCGACGGGGCTTCTATTTGTAAGCTCCGTCCAGCCCTTCAGGTCATGGCTGCGACGGGGCGTCTATCTGTAAGTCCCCGTCCAGCTGGTGCAGGAGACAGTGGGCTGCCTGTGGCTGTGAGGGTGCTCTTTGTGAGGACCGACACGCCATGTGCTGTCCGTGCAGCGGCACAATCCCGGACCCATGTTTTTCCAGAAACTGGGAAGGGATGTGCTAAGTGAAAAAAAAATAAAAAGTAAAAATGAAAAATTAATAAAATCTTCCACCAAGTGTGGGAACTCCACACAAGCCTTGTTAGTGCTGTGAGCACAGAAAAAAACACTGAGATACTACACTGAGGTACTCTGGGATATGGAGGGGTGGAGAGTTCTAAATTTAAATATTCAGTGCCTTTGTTTCTGCTAAGCCGTCCATATCCCAAGAGTACTCCAGTGACCCCTAGTGGATGAAAAAGAAAGAATACTTTTACGGTTTACTTTACTGTTTCTTGTATTTGTTTTCTCAGAACTTGTTAGAAAGTACTTTTGTTTACAAATATTCTGCAATTGTCACTGTTGCTATTGTTGTTTATGAATTGTTTTTGCCTGTGGCCAAAATTGTTCCACATTCAACAATATATTAAAACTAAGCAGCATGAGGATATAGTGCTAAATATATAAATAGCGACATTTACTTATATTTTATTTTTACATACTGTTTCAACAGAATATTGTTCTGGTATTTTTCCAATAATATCTTGTGTGTTTTTCTCACCTCTTTTTGCAGGATCAGTTTGAGTTCGCCCTTACAGCAGTGGCTGAGGAAGTCAATGCGATTCTTAAGGCTTTGCCGCAATGAGAGCGGTGACTAAGCTGCCTCGCTCGGTGTTGTGATTTCGCGCCTGCCTTACAGAGATGGCAGCTCCACCTATCCTCAGATACTCATTTAGTGTTCTCCCTGCTCATCATGCTAGGGAGTCCAGACTGCCCTTCCATGTCACTAACGCCTATTTGCCTTTCTAAGCTTTTACCCCAGTACTGCCTGATCTTTAACCCAAAAGTTGCTACCTCGTTCTCCATGCTTTACCCCTGGCTGAAAGTACCTCACTGTCATGTTGGTTCATGTTTCTCCAGCAACAAACAGGTTCCCAGTCCCCAGTGCTCTCCAAATTTGAAATCCCGATATGACAATGACCCTGCCGGGGAAAAGTAATAAGGTCTGAGTTTGCGGAGGTCCGGCATTTCAGCCAAGATTGCCCATATTTTTAACCTTGGTTTTGCCTTGTAAATGTTTGCCGCTTTAAAAATACAGGCAAACTCGGCTGAAATCGTGGACCTCCGCAAACTCAGATACTATTACATTTCCCCGCATATGTCAGTTCCTATAACTCAGTAACAACTTCGTATAGCATGTTCTATTTCCTGTGTTCTATTGCATTAATACATTTTGGGGCAGATGGATTAACCTGGAGATGGCATAAGGAAGTGATAAACCAGTGATAAATGCAAGGTGATACACGCACCAGCCAATCAGCTCCTAACTGTTAATTTAAATATTGGAGCTGATTGGCTGGTGCGTGTATCACCCTGCATTTATCACTGGTTTATCACTTCCTTATGCCTTCTCCACGTTAATAAATCTGCCCCTTTATTTCCTGTGGTCTATTGCATTAATGCATAATTATACTGCCGTTTCAGCAGCACCCAGTTTCATGTACTGTAAATTTATAATATCTACAAAATAATGTAAAATGAAGCGGGCGGTTATATTTGCAATAGATAGTCGAAAGACCTACAGATCACAATTATTTATATTACATAAAGTGACGTCTTCCATTACCATTACCTTAGCAATGCATGCAAGAAAATTCATTAAATACACTTTTATAGGGACCACGCAGCAGTATCCCAACTGTTAAGACTTACAGTATATCCTGAACACATTTCATCACATTGATCTTTCAATTGTGAATAGATCAGCTGTAGTGTGTATTGATTGATACTGCGGTCTCATATTTTAAATGGCTTTGAAATATATTCTCAGACAGATCCCCTTCCTTTGGGATGTCTTTAACATACATAAAAAAAGAAGAAAAAAAAGAAAACTCATTAGGGGATTTACCTGGAGTTAATCTATTCAAACAAAATTATGTGATCAGAGAGACATACAAGACGGGAACTGGTGGTGTTGTCTGATTATTGGTCGTGGCGTTATTGATAGAACATAAATCTGGTCTTTCTCATTTTTCATGTTGTTTTGTCTTTTTTTTTTTCTCTTCTCTGTTTCTAAATATGCTGCATTCTCTACTGGGGATTCATGGGGGACGCACTTTTGGGATGAGGTAGCCAGTTTATTCCCAGCCTTACATCCCTTGTTTTCTTTTCTTTTTCATTCTGCATTATACATACATTTGTCATCGCCAAAAGAGAATCATTTCTAGAGAGATATAATAGACTTTAATTTTGTATCTTGATGTGAATAAAGTATTTGTGTTGGATTTGTGCAACTGCAAACAGATGTTGTGTATCTTGGATTTCCTTTTCAGACCTAAATGGCAGTAATCTGAGCTGCTGTGACATCACCCTTCTATAAAAAAACCAAACTGTTGCATAGTAGTAGGAGCATGACAGACACCTTTAGAAGAGTATAAACCCTTCAGTTACTTTAGGTATACTATTCAGCTGAGATTTTGTTTTATATACTAATGTGAAATACTGGCCATATTTATTTTTCAGTCCAATCCTAACACATTGTGGGCCCCATATTGCAGGGCTCCCTGTTAAATCAGCTATAAGAGTGGATCCTGGGAACTCAGATGTGATTGTATTGTTTAATTTTAGAAGCAAAACGGTGCAAATAGAACGCACAAGCAGCTCCTGCTGTTTAAAATGATATGCAGCATGCCTATATTCTGTATGAAATACCAACTGTATCTGCATACAGAATGTTATGCTACAGTGTATTCCAGGCAAACACTGTAACATAATTAGGTACAGTCGCAATTACACACTTAATATAGCCATGCCGCATATCATTTAAATGAGCATAAATTGCTTGTGCATCCTAATACTGTACATCCATTTGTGTATCAGACGCATTTTCCTGTGCAAAATGTGCAAAAATGACATGTACTGTACTCTACATGGACTATTTTTACAGATCAAAGTTTTTTTTTGCTTTTTTCTGTGTCAAAATGTATTGAAACGTGTTTGTTTATTTATTGCAAATGTGCTTGAAAAGTGTACTTATAATCGATTTCCAACTTTTCATAACCCAGTCTGCCAAAAAAAAAACCACCTCTAAATTCTTTGAGAGTTTTAGAACTGTTTTGTGTCCGACTTGCAATATCGGACTCCATTACATTGGCCGAGTTTTCTACTTAACACGGCCAAAACATCTGGATCTGACTTTTTATCGGGCTCTCTACTTTAGAGCCAAAAGTGTCCTAAAAAAATGCTGCACACTTTAGGGTTCATTTTTGTTGGGAGCCAATTAGGGAGGAAACCAGAGTACCCAGAGGAAACCCACGAAAGCACGGTGAGATTATACAAACTCCACACGGAGTCATGCTGGGAATTGAACCCATGATCTCAGTGCTTTGAGGCAGTAAAGCTAGCCATTGCACCATTCACACTAAAGGGAGTATGCATGTGACTTTATTCAATGGACACTAACATTGTGTACATAATATAGCTTCTGCAGAATTGTCGCCTTCCTTTTGTTATCTTCCATAAGTACAGATGTAGCTACGCTCATCGTGGCTACATCCAGGCACAAATGCGCCTCTTTTGCGTGACTGCATGCAAGCCCAGCATGTGCGTGCGTCTTAGTTGTGCCCATTAATGTATTGAGCAGCAATTGGCACAGCTAGGCACGGCCGGGCACGAGTGTGACTAGGTGCGCCCAGCATGCACATATTTGATGCGGCAAAGCCATTATACTAGTGGCTACATCTGTATATCTGGAATTTTTGGGTATTGCCTTACCACATCTGTGCATGCAATGATTGTACCTCAGGTAAACTGGAGAAGACTGACAGCACATATGGGTATGTATGGCAGCATGTAGGAGATTATTTCTGGGAGTACGAAGAAAAGTGTGTGTGTGTGTGTGTGTGTGTGTGTGTGTGTGTGTGTGTGTGTGTGTGTGTGTGAGTGTGTGTGTGTGTGTGTGTGTGTGTAAATATATATATATACACACACACACACACATATATGGGGCCCCCCTTATGGGTTTGATGAGATGACTTTCACAAGGATGAGCGAGTGAGGTTGCCCCGGACCGCCACTTACCCACAGAGCTGGAGGACGGTGTGGCTGGCTGGTAGGGCTCTTCCTCGGGCATGCTGGGAGTAGTGAGGCTAGTTGTATGTACTAATATGATAATTGGGATCCGGTCATACCAATGCCGGATCCCGACACTACTCAGAATGCCGGCATCGGGATCCCAACATTGATCACCATCCCATCACCAGAATCCCGAGGATGTGCAGGCCAGCAGAGATGTAAGCCGTGCAGAGGGGTGTTAGGCTGCGGAACAGGGTGGTTAGGCACCCCCCGGGGATGGCTAGGGTTAGGCTGCGGGGTGTGTGGGGGGAGTAGATTTAGGCTACAGGAAGGGGGTGGGTTAGGGATAGGGTGCAGGAAGGGAGGGTTAGGTTGTGGAAGGGGAGGGTTAGGGTTTGGCTGCAGGAAGGGAGAGTTAGGCTGCGTGAGAAGGGTTAGGCTGTTGGAAGGTAGGGTTAGGCTGCAGGAAGGGAGGGGGAGGGCTAAACTTCAGGAATGGAGGGGGAGGGTTAGGCTGCGGGAGGGGAAGGTTTAGGCTGTGGGAAGGGAGGGTTAGGGTTAGGCTGCGGGAGGGGGAGGGATAGGTTTAGGCTGCGGGGAGGGAGGGTTAGGTTTACGCTGCAGGGGAGGATTAGGGTTAGGCTGCGGGAGGGGGAGGGTTATGTTTAGGCTGCGGGGAGAGAGGATTAGGCACCCCTGGGGAGTTAGGCTGGGAGGGAGGTAGGATTAGGTTTAGGCTGTGGGAAGGAGGGATTAGGGATAGGCACCACCTAGGAAGATTAGGGTTAGGCTGCCGTGGGGATAGGGTCAGGCTGCAGGAAAGGAGGGTCAGGGGTTTAGGGATTAGACTTAGTTTTTTTAATTACTCACTGTCTGTTTTCATCACCGGGCTGCCGCTGTCAGTATTTTGAATCAGACCATCAGGATCCCGATACCAACCCCTTTAAACAGCATCATTTGCATATGCAGAGCAGAGGCAGCCATTTTGTTGGCTGTACAAATATGTCATACAACCTATATATTTACCAGGAAACAGGAACATCATCAAAGCAGCATTGTTTAATTACTATGCAAGAGACCTAGTATATATGCATTTATAGGCCCTTACAGTAAATGTATAGGCTGTGCCCCCCTTCCTATATAAACTACCTCCATTCTCTTGCCCCTCTGATACTTTTGCAGCTGATGAAGCTCTTCCTCTGGCACACTGTGGGTGATTACTGGTACGATGGGTGTGCTGGGGGTGACCGATGCAATGCGCACGCTACAGTAAATGTTATCTGCCTGCTCCTTCTCTCTGACGGCTCCATGCTGTCCAAGTAGCTCCTCCCGTCCTTGTCTGTTGGCATGAACGGAGGAGGAGGGTGCGGCGGCAGAGAGGAGGTGGTGATAGGAGTGGAGGTGGAGAGGGGGTGGTAGTAGGAGAACTGGCTGGCTTGGACTCCCCCTATCAGATTCAACACATCCTCCATTAGTCCACCGCCGCCCATAGTGCTCCTCCTTCTTTGACCAGGGTGCATCCTGGCATGGTCAAGTTACGTGGCAAACGTAAAACATGAAGTGCACTCAATGACAAGTGATATGCCATGCGCTGCAGCCTCAGCATCGCTGCAAAAAAGGCGGACAATGTCCCTCTCAGCAGCAGCAGACCCAGGCCTCTGCCTGCTAGCGGGGCCCCTGAGACCCATCCGGCCCTAAGCACCCGCCTATGTTGCTTAGCAGTAAATCCGCTACTGGCTGCAGGTGCTGACACCAATTATGACAATACAAGTCTGTCAACGACATCTACTAAGAGGTTTTAAGTTAGGGCATGTAAAATCAAATAAGCATTTTAATTTTACAGTGGTAAAGAAGAAAACATCAAAAGGAAAGTTAGCTGCAGAGAACCATGAAATAGGCAAGGAAAGACTCAGGTCTTGGCCTTTAAGTGGTGGATCTGCAACTGTCAGTGAGTCACTTTCTTCTGCATCTCATGATGATGCAAGCACTTTTTCACCCACTCTAAAAGAGGTGTCAAAAAACATAAAAACACTAAGATAGTAGAACAAACTGTGAATTCAGAACAGTCACACATTCCTGAGGAACGTTTAGGAGTGTCCACATCAGCTACAGTGTGTGTGAGTCTGACATTTCTCACACTGTTCTTATAGAGAAGCCTCTTTAACCTCCTTACACTATTTCTGCACCATCTGCAGATGTGGTGAGCAGTACAAGTGAAGATGGTGATGATGAGGGCATAATAGAAATTGAGGACTCGTGTGGAAGTGGAACAGGATGAGGAGGATATGTGTGTACTACTATCTGACACTGAAGATGTTGATGATGTTGTTTATGTAAGTCAGCCACCAGTGGCTGCAGTTCCTGCCCATGATAAAAAGAAAGCCATTGTGATGCCTGGGCATAAATCCAAAAAGACACCTCTTCGTTGTGGGATTATTTTTACCCAAATCCTGACAATGTTTGTGAAGGCATCTGCTCCATTTGTAAGGGCCAAAGTTAGTTGAGGTAGGCACTTTAGCCATCTAGGCAACTTCTCCATGCGAGTTCATGAAATTTATTGTACAAGATTATAATGTAATTAACACCCTCATCATCAACCTCCTAATTAGTGATTGGAGGCAGTCCCTCCAAAAATAGTTTTGTGGGGGCCCAAATAAAGCAAGCACTTCAGCCACAAAGTGTTACTCCCTGTTACTGATGTGCTTGATTTGTTAAACTGCATGTCCTTTTTAATATCCATCATGGGGGGGGCAAGGACAATTCCATCTTGTACCACTTTTCTGCCACTGCTGTGTGGCAATGTTCCGTAGATGTGGTATAAACTTCCACGTGTTTGTGCCGCTGCACTGTAGGTTAGTAACCAGTTAGCTCGCTACAACCTTTGGCCTTAAACTGATGTAAACAATATTGGGGTCATTCCGAGTTGATCGTAGCTGTGCTAAATTTAGCACAGCTACGATCATGTTCTCAGACATGCGGGGGGAGCCCAGCACAGGGCGGGAGTTACTTGTCGCTGCCCCTGGTTGCAGCGGTTGCATATGACATCATGCACTTGCTGCAGAACGCCCCCCGCCCCCGCACGGTCCAGCCACGCCTGCGTTGGCCGGACCACGCCCCCAAAACGGCGACCAAACACCGCCGTGCCGCCCCCTCCCGCCCAGGCAGAGACGATCACTAGGGAACGATGGCCTTCGGCCGTCCGGCATGCGCCAGCGCACTGCAGCGCCGGTGCATGCGCAGTTCCGACCCGCTCGCTGCGCTGCGAGCAACTGCAGCGATCGCTCGGGTTGGAATGACCCCCATTGTGAGGTGGTCAAAATTGAATGTACATGAGTGGAAATTAATGTTATTGAGGCTAATACGATTTAGGCCCAAATGTGATTTTAGCACTTATGATTTTTTTTACAAAAATACAGATCCAAAACACGAAGGAGATACAGATACAACACCAAAACTAAAACACCGGGGTCGATGCACATCTCTAATATATATATATACAGGTTGAGTCCTGACAAAATTCAGAAATAAATTTAAATGTTGACATCTGCAATACAGTAATGCTGATTATCTTTACTGGATATGTTTGAAGACCCGTGAGTGCCATTCTCCCTTCCACCTCCATTATACAGGTTGAGTATCCCATATCCCAAATGGTTGGGATCAAAAGTATTTTGTATTTTGGCTATCGGATTTTTCCATATTTTGGAATAATTGCATACCATTATGAGATATCATGGTGATGGGACCCAAGTCTAAGCACAGAATAGATTAATGGCCCTCATTCCGAGTTGTTCGCTCGCTAGCTGCTTTGAGCAGCATTGCAAACGCTAGGCCGCCGCCCTCTGGGAGTGTATCTTATCTTAGCAGAATAGCGAACGAAAGATTAGCAGAACTGCTACTAAATAATTCCTTGCAGTTTCTGAGTAGCTCCAGACCTACTCCTAGACTGCGATCACCTCAGTCCGTTCAGTTCCTGGTTTGACGTCACAAACACGCCCTGCGTTCGGCCAGCCACTCCCCCGTTTCTCCAGACACTCCTGCGTTTTTACCTGGTACGCCTGCGTTTTTTAGCACACTCCTTGAAAACGGCCAGTTTCCACCCAGAAACACCCACTTCCTGTCAATCAAACTACGATCACTCGAGCGATGAAAAAACGTCGCTCGAGCTTGTGTAAATATAGAATGTTTTGTGCGAAAGTACTTAGCGCATGCGCGCTGCGTACCATGCGCATGCACATTTTTGCTGTTTTTTAACTTGATCGCTTCACTGCGAAAATTGGCAGCGAGCGAACAACTCGTAATGACCACCAATGTTACATATACACCTTATACACACAGCCTGAAGGTAATTTAGACAATATGTTTGATAACTTTGTGCATTAAACAAAGTGTGTGTACATTCACACAATTCATTTATGTTTCATATACACCTTATACACACAGCCTGAAGGTCATTTAATACAATATTTTGAATGATTTAGTGTATTAAACAAATTTTGTGTACATGGAGCCATCAGAAAACAAAGGTTTCACTATCTCAGTCTCAGAAAATTCCATATTTTGGAATATTTGGATATGGCATACTCAACCTGTATATATACATTTATTATACCCATTTCAGACATACAGCAAAAACCTGGGTTTTTGCATGTGAATGTGCATCGACCTGGGTTTTTGTTATGTGTGAACAGAAACTACCTGGGTCAAAGCCCTGGGTTGTATTTAGGGAGGCCAATCCCGGGGCATTTTTTCAATCCCGGGATTCGGGATTGAAAAATGCTCAATCCCGGGATCCCGGGATTGCAGTAGGGATCAGTGTAGGGAGCAGGGAAAGTATATGTGGAGGGCAGCAAGGCAGGGTGGATGTAGGGAGCAAAGGAGGGTGGGTGTAGGGAGCATATAAGGAACTGGAAGGGAAGGTGGGTGTAGGGAGCAGCGGGAGAGTGAGAGTAGGGAGCAGCGGGAGAGTGGGAGTATGGAGCAGCGGGAGTATGGAGCAGCGGGAGAGTGCGAGTATGGAGCAGCGGGAGAGTGGGTGTAGCGAGCAGAGGGAGGATGTCAGGAGCAGAGAGTGTGGGTGTAGGTAGTGATAGTACTTACTACTTGCGGGCACCAGCTAAGGACACACGTACTACTACTGACCGCGCTGGCAGCATTTCAAACGTAGCGCCGGCCGCCAGCCAGTCAGAACTGGCAGTCCGGCAGCCAATCAGGGGCCGCGGCTGCTGCCGCTTCCCTGATTGGCTGCCGGTGTCTGCCAGCTCTGATTGGCTGGCGGCCGGCGCTACGTTTGAAATGCTGCCAGCGCGGTCAGTACGTGTGTCCTTAGCTGGTGCCCGCAAGTAGTAAGTACTATCACTACCTTAGCTGACAGCCGGGCAGTGCTGAGCTATAGTGCTCAGCGCTGTCCGGCAAAACTGCGCATGCGCACTGTAATCCCGTGAATCCCGGGATTGGAGGCTCCAATCCCAGGATTCAAATCCCGGCATTTTTGGGCCCAAATCCCGGGATCCCGCCGATCCCGATCCCGGGATTGGCCTCCCTAGTTGTATTCTAATAACTGCTGCCGCAGGCTATCCAGGCTGGAGCCGCGGCTGTGAAGTTGCTGGGTGTCGCCCACTATGCAAATTACCCAGCTGCAGCCAGCGCAGTGAGAGGCTGGGCATCACACATATCCAGACTGACGGCCTCTCACAGCGCTGGCTGTGTTATTTGCATAGTGGGCGGCGCTGAGTAAGGCTGAACTAGCCCAACCTACCACGGAACCGGAATGAATGGCTGACGAGTGCAGACTGGATGGCTGTCTACCTCAGGTGCTGATCCCGGACACCAGTGTCAGGCAACAGAACTTGGTAAGCAGCAGGTGGGCTGGCTGGCTTTGTTGCTGGGAGGCAGCCCCTGGCCTGTGATCAACTCTATTACTACCCTGGCTGCAGCCCACATGTGAGAACTCTCCTCAACCCCACACTGACACACAGTCCCCTATACACACACCAAACACCTCACACACTGACCCACAGCTCCCTGTACCCAGCTCTTCACCAGCACCTCACACACTGCCCCCTGTACGCAGCTCCACACACACTAACACACAGGCCCCTGTGCCCAGCACCACACACACTGCCCCCTGTGCCCAGCCCCTCAGACACTAACACACAGACCCCTGTGTCCAGCACCTCCTACACTGCCCCCCTGTACCCAGCCACCCATAGACTAACATGCAGACCCCTGTATCCAGCACCTCACACACTGCCCCCTGTACCCAGCCACTCACCAGCACCTCACACACTAAACGATAGACAGCCCGGGACCCTGTGAGCGTATGTAGAGGAACTTCAACTGAGTATGTTTTTCTGTGTGATTATCCCTATCTAATCTATCTATCTATCTATCTCATTAACTAACACTAACACACAGGCCCCTGTGCCCAGCACCACACACACTGCCCCCCTGTGCCCAGCCCCTCAGACACTAACACACAGACCCCTGTGTCCAGCACCTCCTACACTGCCCCCTGTACCAAGCCACTCATAGACTAACATGCAGACCCCTGTATCCAGCACCTCACACACTGCCCCCTGTACCCAGCCACTCACCAGCACCTCACACACTAAACGATAGACAGCCCGGGACCCTGTGAGCGTATGTAGAGGAACTTCAACTGAGTGAGTATGTTTTTCTGTGTGATTATCCCGATCTTATCTATCTATCTATCTATCTATCTATCTCATTGCACTTGGATCTGTCTCTGTACAGTGTCTATCTGTCTGTCTGTCTGTCTGTCTGTCTATCTATATATCTATCTCTGTGTGTCTGCCTATATCAATCAATCTCTATATATGTGGTAGGGGTGAATACACACACACACACACACATATATATATATATATATATATATATAGAGAGAGAGAGAGAGAGAGAGAGAGAGAAAGAAGGTGAAATCAGCGCCTACTAGTGCAGTATATTAGGATCCTTCAAATGAAAACCTCCACCAGTTCAATAACACCCTTAAAAAAACGCAAGTACCATCATGAGTGGAGTTAACCACTTAATTTAATCGCACGCTCTCAAAATAGGAATTCCCGAACTGGATAGATTTCTCCCTTCAGCTCCAGAACCTCATGGTACTTCTAATGCTCAATGATCACCAATGAAAAGAAAGAAGGTAGCCGAAATAGTGTAATAAAGTTTTAACACCAGTTTAATTGTTAAAAAACAAAGCAAATACCCGTACATCAAAATAATGTAAAAATAGCTTATCTGATGTGTAGTAGATACAGTTCGGTCTCTGTTCCTCAACGCGTTTCGTCCTTATGGCATATCAAGCCTGGACTTCAGGAGCTCGTCCCTAGCATCAATTCCCCGTTTTATGCATGCTAATATCTTATTAGCCTTCTTTGCTGCAGTCCTACTTTGGGTACTACTGCTTAGTTTGCTATCTATGAGGACACCTAAGTCCTTTTCCAGTACAGAATCCCCTAATTTTACTCCATTTAGTAGGTAGGTGTTATTTTTGTTCTTGTTACCACAGTGCATTACCTTACACTTGTCAGTATTGAAACGCATTCTCCATTTCGCTGCCCAAGCTTCTAATTTAAATAAGTCGTTCTGAAGCGACTCAGCATCTCCCTCCGCATTTATAACTTTACACAATTTGGTATCATCTGCAAAAATTGACACCATGCTCTCTAGACCTTCTGTTAGGTCGTTAATGAAAATATTGAACAATAGCGGTCCTAATACTGAGCCTTGCGGCACACCACTTAGCACTTCAGTCCAAGTTGAAAATTATCCATTAACCACAACGCGCTGCTCCCTATTATCTAACCAGTTTTTGACCCAAGTGCATATTGTGCTTCCTAGCCCTGATTCTTGTAGCTTGTAGATAAGTCTCATGTGTGGTACAGTGTTGAATGCTTTGGCAAAATCTAAAAAGATTACATCCACCTCTTTACCCTGATCTAGGTTTGCGCTTACTGTTTCATAAAAGCCAAGTAAATTGGTTTGACAGGATCTGTCCTTCATAAACCCATGTTGATTCCTTTTAATGACCTTATTGACTTCAAGTAACTTCTGAATACTATCTCTTAGAACACCTTCCAATACTTTCCCCACTATAGATGTAAGACTAACTGGTCTATAATTACCTGGTTCAGCTTTACTTCCCTTTTTGAATATAGGCACTACTTCCGCTATACGCCAGTCTTTGGGAACCATACCTGATATTACTGAATCCTTAAAGATCAAAAATAGCGGTTTTGCAAGTTCAGAGTTAAGCTCCATTAGAACCCTTGGGTGAATACCATCGGGACCTGGTGACTTATTAATCTTTAAATGTTTTAATCGGCCACAGACTACTTCCTCGCATAAATAAGTACCTATCAGTGGAATATTCTCATTATTGAGATTATGTGTTAGTCCCTGAATTGGGTCCTCTCTAGTAAATACTGTTGAAAAAAACTAATTTAGTGTGTCCGCTATGTCATTATCATTTTTGCTTAAGACTCCCAACTTGTCTTTTAAAGGGCCTATACTTCTTTAATCTCTTGCTATTAATGTATTTAAAGAATTTTTGGGGATTCGCTTTGCTTTCCTTTGCTACTAGTTTTTCAGTTTCTACTTTAGCCGCTCTTATTTCCTTTTTGCTAATTCTGTTACATTCCTTATAGTGCTGAAATGACTCTGCTTCCCCGTCAGATTTGTATTTTTTAAATGCTCTCCTTTTCTTGCCCATAAGTTCCTTTATCTTTTTGTTAAGCCACATCGGTTTATGATTTTTATTCCTTTTTTTGCTGCTCGTAGGAATAAATTTGAGTGTATTTTTAGCTAGCAAGAATTTTAGTACCTCCCATTTCTCCGTAGTATTTTTTCCTAAAAACCTTCCCATTCAATATCCCTGAAAAATACCCTCATCTTTTCAAAATTCGCTTTGCTAAAGTTTAGAGTCCTAGTTGAGCCAGTATAGGGCTGTTTATGAAAACTGATATTAAATGTGACCATATTGTGGTCGCTGTTTCCTATGGGTTCCCCTACTATAATACCTGATACCAAATCCCCACTGTTTGTTAATACCAGGTCTAAGATTGCATTGTACCTAGTTGGTTCCTCATTTAGTTGAACTAAGTAGTTATAATTAAGTGTGTTTAAAAACATATTGCCCCTAGCAGTATCACATGAATCGTTTTTCCAGTTTATCTCTGGATAGTTAAAATCTCCCATCACTACTATGTCTCCTACTCCTGCTGCTCTTTCAATTTGCTTTAGTAACAATTCCTCATCAGATACGTTGATACCAGGCGGCCTATAGCATACACCCAATACTAACTTTTTTATTAATTTTTCCCCGCATGCAATTTCTACCTATAATGTCTCGACAGTGTCTACAGTCCCCTCCTGAATATCTTCCCGTATATCAGATTTTAAAAACGGCTTTACGTAAAGACACACCCCTCCACCCTTTTTATTTAGTCTGTCTCTCCTAAACAGTGTATAGCCCTCTAGATTGACTGTCCAATCATGAGATTCATCCCACCAAGTTTCAGTAATGCCTATAATATCATACTGCTTGCTTGCTGCAAGTATTTCTAGTTCGCCCTTCTTACCAGTAATGCTTCTAGCGTTTACATACATACAACTAAGATAAGTATTTTCCCTCGCGTTAGGGACATCTTTCACCTTATGTAGCAATGATGACCTGTAATTGTCATTGGTTAGTGCTTTGGTAAAATCTCTTTTAGTACCCATGTTAGTAACCTTACCGCCTGCTCTTACCCTCCCCCCAACTTCTCCCTTATTTCGTTTACTACCGCCATCCCCACTATTCTCACTGCATGACCCGTAGTTTCTAGTTAAACCCTCCCCCCAGGCTCCTAGTTTAAAATCTCCTCCAACCTTCTAACCATCCTTCCCCCCAGCACCGCTGTCCCCTCCTCAGTCAGGGCAAATCCGTCACGACAGAAGAGATGGCGCCTGACTGAGAAGTCCGCCCAGTGTTCCAGGAACACAAACCCCTCTTTCCTGCACCAATCCCTAAGCCACACATTTACCTCCCTAATCTCCCTCTGCCTCCCTGGGCTAGCGCGTGGCACGGGTAATATTTCTGAGAATATTACCTTAGATGTCCTTGCCTTAAGTTTCTTTCCTAAGTCCCTATAGTCTTTCTTAAGGACATCCCACCTTCCGCTAACTTTGTCATTGGTGCCAATGTGCACCAAGACCGCCGGGTCTTTCCCAGCCCCTCCCAACAATCTATCTACCCGGTCCGCGATGTGCCGTACTCGAGCACCCGGGAGACAACAGACTGTACGGCGATCACGGTCCCGGTAGCAGATTGCCCTATCTGCCTTCCTGATGATAGAATCCCCTACCACCACCATCTGACTAGGTACCTCACTATCTTTTATCCAAACTGCGCCAGATCGACTGCTCCTCTGGATGCTAGAGGTAGCAGTCTCCTCCGACACCGTCATTTCTTCACTATCATCCTCCGATTCCTCGTCCAATCGGGCAAATTTGTTCGGGTTTGATAGTTCGGAAATGTCGTGCCTCCCCCTCTTTTTCTTCCTTCTAACTGTGACCCAACTGGCTACCTGATCATCATCCTCTTCTACCAGTGACCCCTCCCGCAACTCCTCCACCGTTCTGTCTAAACTTCGCTCGAGATTGTGAATCTCCCTCAGTCGCGTAACGGTTTGCTCTAGATCAGTTACCTGGGCTTCCAGGGCAACCGTTCGCATACACCTCGTGCAGATGTAATCACACTGGGCCGGTAGCTCCAGGTGTGCATACATCTTGCACGACATGCACTGAGTGAGGTCCCCAATCACAGCCCCTCCCATATTGTTTGTAAGGTCTAACTCCCTGTTACTCTCAAAGTAAAGAAGCAAAAAGAAAAAATAGAAGACAAACAATCTCACTTATACAATAATTAAGCTGACTTATACTTATCTATCTTTGTGCGGTTCTTGGTCCTTCACTTTTATGCAGCCGTAGTACTCTCTCCTGCGACACCGATACTCCACTTAGCAGTTGCAGTTGTTCCAGCTAACTGCACCTCCTTTTCACTTGGCTTACAGCTCCTGCTAAAAAAAAAAAAAAATGCCCCTCACCCACGCACGATCACAGCCCCTCTGCTACTCCAAGTTTGAGACCCTCTCACTCACTCACAAGGTCAGCCCCTTGCAGCCTCACCAGAAGTTTAATGGTACTGCAAATATGTGTGTTCCTGATTGTGTATTATATAACTCACCTTTTGCTGTTACCAACTCACACTTACAAATCTAAGCAGCACTTTAAAATACAAGCCCTTACAATTAGCAAGCTCCAATGAGTCTAAACACTGATTATATAGGCTCAGCCAGCTGCTTTAGTCAGCCCCTCCTCCTCCTGATTACTCACACCTGATTTAACCCCCTCCCCCTGGCTTTCTCCTCACACTTTTTTTTTGTTTCTTTTTTTTCCTCCAACATCGACACAATTCTCATATTTTGGCCTCTATACACCACCACAATGGATTTGAAATGAAACAAACAAGATGTGCTTTAACTGCAAACTTTCTGCTTTAATTTGAGGGTATTTACACCCAAATCAGGTGAACGGTGTAGGAATTACAATGGTTTCTAGATGTGCCTCCTACTTTTTAAGGGACCAAAAGTAATGGGACAATCAACTCAAAAGCTATTTCATGGACAGGAGTTGGCTATTCCCTCGTTATTTCATCATCAATTAAGCAGGTAAAAGTTCTGGAGTAGATTCCAGGTGTGACATTTGCATTTGGAATCTGTTGCTGTCGATTCTCAATATGAGATCCAAAGAGCTGCCACTATCAGTGAAGCAAGCTATCATTAGGCTGAAAATCAAAACAAACCCATCATAGAGATAGCAAAAACATTAAGTGTGGCCAAATCAACTGTTTGGAACATTCTTAAAAAGAAAGAACGCACCGGAGAGCTCAGCAACACCAAAAGACCTGGAAGACCACGGAAAATAACTGTGGTGGATGACAGAAGAATTATTTCCCTGGTGAAGAAAAACCCCTTCACAACAGTTGCCCAGATCAAGAACACTCTCCAGGAGGTAGGTGTATATGTGTCAAAGTCAACAATCGAGAAGATTTCACAAGAGTGAATATAGAGGGTTCATCACAAGATGTAAACTATTGATGAGCCACAAAAACAGGAAGTCCAGATTAGAGTTTGCCAAACAACATCTAAAAAAGCCTTTACAGTTCTGGAACAACATCCTATGGACAGATGAGACAAAGATCAACTTGTACCAGAGTGATGGGTAGAGAAGAGTATTGAGAAGGAAAGGAACTGCTCATGATCCAAAACATACCACTTCGTCAGTGAAGCATGGTGGTGGTAGTGTCATGGCGTGGACATGTATGGCTGCCAATGGAACTGGTTCCCTTGTATTTATTGATAATGTGACTGCTGACAAAAGCAGCAGGATGAATTCTGAAGTGTTTCGGGCAATATTATCTGCTCATATTCAGTAAAATGCTTCAGAACTCTGATAATGTCGATATTATCTTAAACCATAAAGCTATACCTCTAGATACACTATTACCGTGGAACCGCTATGGCCGCTAGACTGAATACACGTGCTACGCACTTTGGGGGTCATTCCGAGTTGTTCGCTCGGTAAAACTCTTCGCATCGCAGCGATTTTCCGCTTAATGCGCATGCGCAATGTCCGCACTGCGACTGCGCCAAGTAAATTTGCTATGCAGTTAGGAATTTTACTCACGGCTTTTTCATCGTTCTGGCGTTCATAATGTCATTGACAGGAAATGGGTGTTACTGGGCGGAAACAGGCCGTTTTATGGGCGTGTGGGAAAAAACGCTACCGTTTCCGGAAAAAACGCAGGAGTGGCCGGAGAAACGGAGGAGTGTCTGGCCGAACGCTGGGTGTGTTTGTGACGTCAAACCAGGAACGACAAGCACTGAAATGATCGCAGATGCCGAGTAAGTCTGGAGCTACTCAGAAACTGCTACGAGGTGTGTAATCGCAATATTGCGAATACATCGTTCGCAATTTTAAGATGCTAAGATTCACTCCCAGTAGGCGGCGGCTTAGCATGAGCAAATCTGCTAAAATCCGCTTGCGAGCGAACAACTCGGAATGACCCCCTTTGTACGCTATTTGCATACAGAGTCCCGCACGTGGTACGTACTTGGCGTACACACGCCGCGCTGGGGGTACAAAGTACGCACAGCGCACGCACACACAATTGATAACCTTTAAACCTTGTTAATGATACAATGCAATGATATGATTACACTTTAAACCCTTAGCAGCAAAGTACTGCAACGATGTTATACCTTAAACCTTAAGTAGCGCTGACGGTATAAAGTACCCGCAGTGCGTACACCTTATCAATACTTATAAACCTTTTACAGTTAAATATGCTTTTAAACCCTTGCAGGAAAGTGAGGACACAACACCGATTTGTAGCTGAAACCACAGGGTTCTAAGGCCACCGTGGATTATTTCAAAAGGTAAAACAGTACAAATCATACACTACAGGCTAACAAGATAAATCTAAAACAGAGTAATGGCTACAGAGAATGTACATACGTGAGAATGTTCGCAAGCGCAACCCGGCCGGTCCTCCGCTTGTCAGGAAGAAAGCGTTCAGAGTCTTCTGACCGGCCAGGCAACAATGGGCTTTTTATAAACAACTTACATACACAATACAATGGTCACTGTAATCTCATTGTCCATTGGACACAGAGATGTGTCTTTTCATTACAGGAGAGGTCATAGGTTGATTTGAAAAGATGGGCGATGTCTTTCCCCAACTGCTCTTGTGGGTGGTATCCTCTGGATTCCCGCCGCATACATAATATACAGTAAATACAGTTAATATCTATATTCTACTTCTGCAAATAGCTATACGCTGGAACATGCGATCTTTCTCTAACCAATACCGGAATGTTACCCTTGAAATACCCTACAGCTGGATACTAGACATCACCTTCCAACCTTTATCTGACCCTTCCTATCATGCAAAGGCGAATCCCTTAGTCCTGGAACTGTTTAAACTATTAATACTCGCTGATGTGGTGCAAGGGAGTTATATCTAAGATGTACACTATTTGGGTTAAATATGTAATGTTCTAATAACCCTCTACACGCTCACAAACTCAGCCATAAATACCCATACCACGCGCATGATCGCAGGAGCGATCCTACGCAAAATGCGGATATGTGCACGCACGGCGGACTGAGTGCACGCGCAGCGGGCATGTGCATGGGGTTAGTACAGGGTATATGCATTACAATATTTTTCGACTTTGACAGTCCACCCTTTGGCAGTCAACAATAACTGCCACTATCTAAACATTAAACAGAAAAAATGTACAATACAATATCAACAGATGATTGGATAAAAATATACAATACATTATCCATAGATGGTTGGATAAAAATATACAATACATTATCCATAGATGGTTGGATGGTAGGAGGAGAGGTGTAGGCGGGAAATGTATGACCTAGTGGGATAGTAAAAGCATGTATGTATGAAATCCATGTCTGAGGGGCATGTATCATCGTGCCGTATATGTTCTAGAAAAGCTTTGAGGTATTGCGAAGTATACATTAAATCCTTCTCATCCCGTATTAAGGGTCTGTAAGTGGGCCAACAAACACTACCGAGCTCTTTTCGGCTTCTTGTTCCAACAAATGGGGTGCACATTTAGTTGATGATACATGGAGGGGGAACACATGTGAATGCTAATATATGGATATCACCTGTCGACTATGTGTGTCACTACCTGAAGGTTGTAGAGATGAGGATAAGAAACATATCAAAATACATTCACATAACATTTGCGTAATCATTCTTGGGTGTTGATTGAAGTCTTCTCCGGGTGGGTGTATTTTTGCTGAGGGAAAACAAAGGAGAAACGGGTGAAAGAAACGGACCGTGGAATCACGTCTTATCACAACATTGTCTCTATTGATGGGTCATAAATTAAATCAGTTGCTGTAACAATGCCCCCGCTCCTCAAACTCATCACTTTGGTACCGTGCTTGCGCCGCGTTAAAATTCGAACACACCTAAATATCAAACCAATCATTATGACAACTCCCAGGATACAAAGGAGAAACTTTTCTACACTCACGATAACATTTTGAGACCATTCTCCTAAACCTGAGAACCAATTTCGTGGGTTCAACCATGAGACCCAGCCGGTCAGTTCATTACTCACAGCGGTAAGGGTAAGGTTGTGTCTCTTCCGGAACTCCCACTTCAACAGCAAGATATCGTCCATCTTTTGATCTATGACCTCGGTTGGGTCATCAGTGCTGTTTGTAATGTACGTGCTCCACACCATACCGAGTTGCCAAAGTGACACAGTACCCGCCTGTCACTGCTGTGATATAATTGAGAACCATCCTGTGCTGGATCAGTTCCGTTTTGTAAGCTTGCAATTCCCTCCCTGTATACCTGAAGGTGTCATCATACATCTCGGTGATATTATCTATCAGATTCGCTAGCGCGTGGATTTACCTATAATTTATAATTTCTCTGGCGGTACGGGTGATGTCTAACGCGAGTATGAATTGAATCCCGGTGGATTCGTGGATCAAATCAGAGGCTGCGTGCTCTGTCCTATCTATAAGGTGTCTCTTAACAATGTGTTCATAGTGAGTATGAGTGTAAGGAGCTTGAGCATTGCGGTGAACGTCTTTCATCTTATCATGGGTTATGGTCATAACTTCTGGCAACACTCTTCCAATGTAACACAATCCCTCTGAGTTTGGGGCAAGCCACTTATACGCCTTCCTCCCGCATATGAAATATGCATCATCGGGGAGAACATATGGGACAGAATATGACATTACCATGTTGCAAACCTTCCAAGTGAAAAATCCTATCCCTAACTCTCTCATCTGTTCAGTACACGTAACAGGCTGTATGATATGCGCACAGTACCCTGGTGATACTTCTCCAACCCGCATGGTCCTACTTCCTAGAGTATACCTATACCGAAAATACCTTCCACCGTCGGTTATTTGGCGTATAAGTTCAGAGTCTACGGGTATTCTGTCGGCTCTGTGTGAAAATGCCATGGTTTGGTTATTCCATGTCACTTCCCAATTTCCCGGCTTTCGGGAATTGGAAATGTTGAAACATACTAAGGATCTATCCACATGATATTGGTGGAGCTTCAAACTAGGGGGCCTAGAAATATTAAATTTCTTGTCCACCGGTCTCCCACCCCATAATTCAAGTACCTCATCTATTGTTAAAGGATACGGTACTAGTCCTGACTTGCTCTGACCTTGAGGTACTTGTGAGCACACCCAGCATTCTATTTGGTTTAAAACCTTACCCACTAATGAGTGATAATCACTCAATGGATCACGGTCCATGTTGATATTAAGGCTGGACTGAGATCTCTGGATGCACCCGTCCTCAACTATGTTTTCACAGTTTCTACAAATACAATTTTCCCCAGCCAATAACCCTTCACAGTGCCTCCTAGTTTCTTGACTACCAGATCGTTTTCTGATACTCGCCTTTGCTCGGTGGATGTGTTGCTCTTGGAATTCTACTAATCCGTCCTTGCCATCAGAACCCATTCCAGATCCTTTCTCGACCTCTCTGGTACTCTCACCGAAACAGACTGCTCTGGTCAACAACAGGGTCAACAGGAAAACCCGGAATGCAGTCTCTTGGGGTAAGTCCATCTTGTTAAGGGGAGAGAAAAAGGAGCAAGGAAGGGGGAAAAGAGGGTAATGGGAGATGGAGAAAATAATAAAAAGGAAAAATAAATTTGGTGCGACAACCGCCTCTGGTCTTGTAGTTCTCCGTGCTCAGGTGCCGTGACAACAGTCCTGCCTCTCAACCTTCCCGGAACAGGCACTCCAGTGATACGATTTCCTCTACACTCTGCTCTTTGTCACGGGCTCTCTCTGGGTCAGCGACCTTCTTACAGTGGGACGAGTGGACCCAAGTCTCTCTCTCGGCAACCTTTAATGCTGTCGTGCTGGTTACTAGGACTTGGTACGGTCCTTCCAATCTGTCAAAGAGGCAACCTGAGCGTAGAAAATTTCGAATCATTACATAATCCCCAGGTTCAATGTCATGACAATTACTGTTTGGTAGGTCAGGAATCACCAGCTTTAAATTTCTGTTTTGATTCCTCAACTGCTGGCTCATCTTAACCATATATTTTACAGTCACCTCATTATTGCATTTCAAATCATCCTGGGGGTCAATTATTACATGGGGTTGTCGACCAAAAAGAATCTCAAAGGGTGATAGGTTAAGGGGGGGACCTGGGAGTGGTTCTGATGCTGTACAATACAAGTGGCAAAGCTTCTGGCCACAACAATCCAGTTTCAGCCATCACTTTGCTCAACTTGTTCTTAATAGTGCTGTTTACTCTTTCCACTTTCGCACTCGCCTGTGGCGGTACAGAGTATGCAGCTTACTATTAATTCCCATTAGTTTGCACATTACCTGAAAGACTTCACCTGTAAAATGGGTACCCCTATCGCTTTCAATTATCTTAGGGATACCATATCTGCACACAAATTCCTGCACAATTTTCTTTGCAGTGAACGTAGCAGTATTTGTGGCAGCGGGGAACGCTTCTACCCAATTTGAAAACACGTCAATACAAACTAACACATATTTTAAATTTCTGCAGGGTGGTAACTGTATAAAATCAATTTGTATTACCTGAAAAGGGCCGTCTGTCGGCGGGATATGGGATGATTCTGTTGGTATTGACTTTCCAATATTCTTCCTCAAGCAGATAAGACATGTCATTGCTCTCTTACCCGCATGAGAAGAGAATCCTGGCGCACACCAGTAGGCTCTCACCAGCTTACACATGCCCTCTTTGCCCAGATGAGTCAGACCGTGTGCCGCCTCAGCTAAGCTTGGAAGATATGCTCTGGGGGCTACTGGCTTACCTTGTCCATCTGTCCAGAGTCCTGAGGACTCCTGGCCTTATCCTTTTGACCTCCAGACTGCCTTTTCCTGTGGAGAACACAAATTTTGCATTTCACTTTTTGTGTGTTGACGGTATTGAATACCATCAGTTGTATGATATCTGTCTGTATGGGGGTGCTGGCTGCTGATTTAGCAGCTTCGTCTGCCCGGCTGTTACCAAGTGGCACTCAGAGACTGGATATTGGTGAATGCACAAAACCCTGCAATTTGTGTTTAATCCAATGGTGAACGTTTCAGGGACTTGTTCCCTTCTTCAGACAAAGATACAGGGGTATATTTACTAAGCTCCCGATTTTGACCGAGATGGTGTTTTTTCTTCAAAGTGTCATCTCGGGAATTTACTAAACTCAAATCACGGCAGTGATGAGGGCATTCGTATTTTTGTTGAAGTCAAAGAAAAAAATTACGAATGAATACACCATCGGTCAAATACGCCTGTTATTTGCTAGAACTCGGTAATTTACTAAAATTTGTATTTCACAAACACTGCCGGCAATAGCCAAACACTGCCGTGAATAAATACAAATCGTTAAAAAAAGCAGTTTTCAAATAGACCTACATTTTTTTACCGTGTTCTGATAGGCATGCACGGATCCATGCATGTTTATCAGTGGTAAGGGGTGGGAAAGTGTTAAATGTAAGAAAAAAAAATGCGTGGGATCTCCCCTCCTAAGCAAAACCAGCCTCGGGCTCTTTGAGCCGGTCCTGGTTGTCAAAATATGGGAAAAAAATGACAGGGGTTCCCCCATATTTCATCAACCAGCACCGGGCTCTGCGCCTGGTCCTGGTGCAAAAAAATATGGGGGACAAAAAGCGTAGGGGTCCCCCGTATTTTTTGAACCAGCACCGGGGTCCACTAGCCAGGTACATAATACCACAGCCGGGGGACACTTTTATTGTGGTCCTGGCGGCCCTGGCATTACATCCCCAACTAGTCACCCCTGGCCGGGGTACCCTGGAGGAGTGGGAACCCCTTAAATCAAGGGGTCCCCCTCCTCCAGCCACCCAAGGGCCAGGGGTGAAGCCCGAGGATGTCCCCCCATCCAAGGGCGGCGGATGGGGGGCTGATAGCCAAGTGTAAAAATTCTGAATATTGATTTTAGTAGCAGTACTACAAGTCCCAGCAAGCCTCCCCCACAAGCTGGTACTTGGAGAACCACAAGTACCAGCATGCGGTAGAAAACCGGGCCCGCTGGTACCTGTAGTACTACTACTAAAAAATACCCAACAAAAAACAGGACACACACACCATGACAGTAAAAGTTTATTACATACATGCACACCTCCATACATACATACATACTTACCTATGTTCACACGAGGCTCGGTCCTCTTCTCCATGTAGAATCCTCGGGGTACCTGTGAAAAAATTTATACTCACATAATCCAGTGTATCTTCTGTTCTTTGTATAATCCACGTACTTGGCAAAAAAAACAAACCGGAAACCCAACCACGCACTGAAAGAGGTCCCATGTTTACACATGGGACCCCTTTCCCCGACTGCCAGGACCCCCCCTGACTCCTGTCAAAGAGGGTCCCTTCAGCCAATCAGGGAGCGCCATGTTGTGGCACTCTCCTGATTGGCTGTGCGCTCCTGTAGTGTCAGTGAGGCTGCACACGGCAGAGATACAATGTAGCGCCTATGCGCTCCATTGTATCCAATGGTGGGAACTTTGCGGTCAGCGGTTGACCGAAAGTAACCTCACCGCTGACCGTAAAGTTCCCACCATTGGATACAATGGAGCGCATAGGCGCTACATTGTATCTCTGCCGTGTGCAGCCTCACTGACACTACAGGAGCGCACAGCCAATCAAGAGAGTGCCACGACGTGGCGCTCCCTGATTGGCGAAGGGACCCTCTTTGACAGGAGTCAGGGGGGGGTCCTGGCAGTCGGGGAAAGGGGTCCCATGTGTAAACATGGGACCCCTTTCAGTGCGTGGTTGGGTTTCCGGTTTGTTTGTTTTTTGCCAAGTACATGGATTATACAAAGAACAGAAGATACACTGAATTATGTGAGTATAAATTTTTTCACAGGTACCCTGAGGATTCTACATGGAAAAGAGGACCGAGCCTCGTGTGAACATAGGTAAGTATGTATGTATGGAGGTGTGCATGTATGTAATAAACTTTTACTGTCACGGTGTGTGTGTCCTGTTTTTTGTTGGGTATTTTTTTAGTAGTAGTACTACAGGTACCAGCGGGCCCGGTTTTCCACCGCATGCTGGTACTTGTGGTTCTCCAAGTACCATATTGCGTGGGGAGGCTTGCTGGGACTAGTAGTACTGCTACTAAAAACAATATTCTGATTTTTTACACTTGGCTATCACCCCCCATCCGCCGCCCTTGGATGGGGGGGACAGCCTCGGGCTTCACCCCTGGCCCTTGGGTGGCTGGAGGGGGGGACCCCTTGATTTAAGGGGTTCCCACTCCTCCAGGGTACCCCGGCCAGGAGTGACTAGTTGGGGATGTAATGCCAGGACCACAATAAAAGTGTCCCCCAGCTGTGGCATTATGTACCTGGCTAGTGGAGCCCGGTGCTGGTTCAAAAAATACGGGGGACCCCTACGCTTTTTGTCCCCCGTATTTTTTGCACCAGGACCAGGCGCAGAGCCCGGTGCTGGTTGATGAAATATGGGGAACCCCTGTCATTTTTTTTCCCCATATTTTGACAACCAGGACCGGCTCAAAGAGCCCGAGGCTGGTTTTGCTTAGGAGGGGGGACCCCACGCATTCTTTTATTTTTTTTCAACACTTTATTTTTTTTACGAAAGGTGCACAATGAAGCCCTGCACGGATCTCACAGATCCGGCCGAGTTTCATTGCGTTAATGTCGGCAGTGTTTTACTATTCACTCCCGTAAAACACTGCCAAAAAATACGAATGACATCGACATCGGAAAACACGAAAATGCAGAATACGACAGCATAGTAAATTAGTCGTAATAAATTCAAAAAGTTGCAAATTCACACATTCGATGTCATTCGTGTTTGAACTTTATCCTCATTCTGAAAATTACGAATTTTAGTAAATATACCCCCTAGTGTAAAGTGTTACTATAAATACAAAAGATAATGTGTAATAACTTACCCCCCTCCCGTTCCTCCCCCAGTGTGGTCCATGATCCCGCCAGCTTGTATTTATTGTCACTCTTTGCACTGTATTTCTCTTACATCCTAGAGGATGCTGGGGTTCCATTTAGTACTATGGGGTATAGACGGGTGCACTAGGAGCCATGGCCACTTTAAGAGTTTAATAGTGTGGGCCGGCTCCTCCTTCAATGCCCCTCAGACTTAGTTTAGAAAATGTGCCCGGAGGAGCCAGTCACAGCTAGGGGAGCTCCTAGGCGTTTTCTTACTTTTATTGTTTTCAGAGTTAGTTAGGTTACAGGAAGGCTGCTGGCAACAGCCTCCCTGCTTCGTGGGACTTAGGTGGGGGGAGATGGGGGTAGGAACCAACTTAATGAAGAGTTAATGGTTCTCTACTTCGCTGACAGGGCACTGAGCTCCTGAGGGTGCTGATCGCATGCCCACGAGGCGACCGCTCACTCCCGCAGCACGGCCGCCACCCCCAAACAGAGGCGGAAGATAGAAGAGTGCTGAGTACAGCACCGGCGGCCCGGTTAGCGGGTTGCCGGCGGGTATGGCGGCACAAGGGTTGGAGCGCAGCTCTGTTAGACTGCGCTCCTGGAAGGTCAGCAACATACACATGTAGACGCTTGAGGGGCGTCCTGAGCCAGTGCATTAACCCTACACTGGTCACATAGTTAACAGGGGCTAATCCCACTGTTAACACACAAAATCCTCAGGCCAGTATAAAGAATTAGTGCGGGAAGCCGCGCGCCATTACAGGGGGCGGGGCTTTCTCTCAGAGCGGATCCAGCACTCATCAGTGCCATTTTCTCCCTGCAGATCATAGGACCAGAACGCTGACAGGGAGCGCTGCCCTCCACATAACTCCAGCAATACCTCTGCAGCACCAGGGTGTTATAGACAGGGGGGAGTGGGATATCAGTACTAACTAGCCTATTAAGGTTAGCTAGTTAGCGCCGGCATTTATCATAATAACAGCCTACTAGGGCGCAGTGTGGCTGGCTCCTTATGCTCTGTGACTCTCTGAAGGTACTCTGGGGGAAATTGTGTCTGACATTTTCCTGTGTGTGTGAGTGTACATATCCCACATTATAATGCCTAAGGACTCTGTGTCCTGTGCTGCAAAGTGTTTATCTTCTCCTGAGGAGTCTATTCCATATACTCAGGACTGCAGTGTACTTTCTCGGCCTTCTGACTCCGGGTGGATTCTTTAAGGGGAATGATATCCCAGATTTCAACACGGATGTCACATACTGAGAAAGAGACGCAGTTTTTGAGAAAATATGTGGAGGGTTTGAAGTTCGTCTAACACCCCAACTACATACCCACAAACATGTAGACTTGTCCAGATAATGTAAGCTGACACAGATAGTGATACCGACTCTGATACAGGGGATGGTGATGGGGCTATGTAGGGAGGGGACCGCAAAATGTAGAAAGTCCAAACCCCCTCCCACCTTCTTTAGAGGAGGTTGGGGAAAATCCAGAAAACCTGCACCGAAAGGTTCCCAGGAACAGAAACCAGGTTCTGCTTCCTCAAAATCTTCAGCATGATGGTGGACCTCCCAGCCTAGAGATAGGGCAGGTAAGGGCGAGACTAAAATATTTCAGTCACGTCTGGGCATCTTCATGCCTAGACCCCTGGGTAAAAGATTTTGTTACTTAGGGCTACAGACTGGAATTTCAAGAACTCCCACCTCACAGATTCTTCAAATTAGGCTTACCAGCTTCACTGACAGTAAGTGCTATCCTACAGGAAGCCATTCAAAAATTGGTGCTAACAAATGTCATCGTTCCAGTCCCACCTCACCTAAAACACAAGGGTTATTACTCAAACTAGAGACGAGCGGGTTCGGGTTTTACTCGGATCTCAAAACGGCATCTGATTGGCTATCTAAAACACGAGACATCCGTGAGCCAATAAGATGCTGTTTTGAGAACCGAGTAAATCCGAGTAAAACTGAGTAAAACCGAAACCGCTCATCTCTAACTCAAACCTGTTTGTGGTACCAAAACCGGACAGTTCGGTAAGACCAATATTAAACCTAAAGTCATTGAACCCCTACTTGAGGGTATTCAAATTCAAGATGGAGTCTCTGAGGGGGAATTCCTAGTATCCCTGGATATCAAGGATGCGTACGTTCACATTCCGATCTGGCCGCCTCACCAGGCTTATCTAAGATTTGCGCTGCAGGACTGTCACTATCAAATCCAGACATTGCCATTTGGCCTCTCCACAGCACCAAGGGTGTTCACCAAGGTCATGGCAGAGATGATGCTCCTCCTCCGCATGCAGGGAGTGAACATAATTCCATATCTGGATGATCTCCTGATAAAAGCATCTTCCAGGGAGAGGCTGTTGCAGAGTATTGCTCTCTCAACTCAACTAGGATCCTGAACCTTCCAAAGTCACAATTGAAGCCAACAAGGAGACTGCCCTTCCTGGAGATGATACTTGACACGGAAGAGCAGAGGGTGTTTCTACCTGTGGAGAAAGCGTTGGTGATCCAATCAATGGTCCGGGATGTCCTGAAGCCAGCCCGGGTATCGGTTCATCAGTGCATTCGCCTTCTGGGAAGGATGATAGCCTCCTAAAAGGCTCTGCAGTACGGATGATTCCATGCAAGATTCTTCCAGCTGGATCTCCTGGACAAGTGGTCAGGATCACATCTTTACATGCACCAGCGAATACGCCTGTCGCCAAAAGCCAGAATTTCACTTCTCTGGTGGCTGCAAACTTCTCACCTACACGAGGCCGCAGGTTCTGATTTGGAATTGGATCCTTCTAACCACGGATGCATGTCTCAGAGGTTGGGGAGCAGTCACCAAGTGGGAAAGCTCCAAGGAAAATGGTCAAGTCTGGAATCCATCCTTCCAATAAACATTCTGGATCTACGGGCCATATACAACGGCCTTCTACAAGTGGCACGTCTTCTGAGAGATCAAGCCATTCAGGTTCAGTCAGACAACGTCACAGCGGTGTCCTACATAAACAGGCAGGGTGGAACGAAGAGCAGAGCTGCAATGTCAGAGGTAACAAGAATCCTCCTCTGGGCAGAAAGACACGCGGTGGCGCTGTCGGCGATCTTCTTTCCGGGAGTGGACAACTGGGAAACGGACTTCCTCAGCAGATACGATCTCCATCCAGGAGAATGGGGCCTCCACCCGGAGGTGTTCACAGAGGTAACAAGTCGATGGGGTGTACCTCAGATAGACATGATGGCCTCTCGTCTCAACAAGAAGCTTCGGAGTTACTGTTCCAGGTCAAGGGACCCACAAGCAGTGGCGGCGGACGCCCTGGTAACGCCTTGGGTGTTCCAGTCAGTGTATGTGTTCCCTCCACTTCCACTCATCCCAAGGATTCTCAAACTATAAAAAAAAAAGCAAGAGTTCAGGCGATCCTCATTGCTCCGGACTGGATAAGAAGGGTTTGGTATGCGGATCTTCTGGAATTGCTGCTGGAGGATCCGAGGCCTCTTCCTCTTCGCGAGGACCTTCTACAACAGGGGCCGTTCGCCTATCAAGACTTACCACGGCTATGTTTGACGGCATGGAGGTTGAATGCCAGAAGGGCATTCTGAACAAGGTCATTCCTATTCTGATCCAAGCTAGGAAGGGAGTAATGTCTAAGCATTACTATCGGATTTGGAAAAAGTATGTGTCTTGGTGTGAATCCAAGAAGTTTCCAACGGTGGAGTTTCAACTAGGATGTTTTTTCCTCTTTCTGCAAGCACGTGTGGATGTGGGCCTACGCTTGGGCTCCATAAAGGTCCAGATTTTGGCCTTGTCGATTTTCTTCCAGAAACAATTGGCTGCTCTCCCTGAGATTCAGACATTTTTGCAGGAGGTCACACTGTTGGCATTGGCATCTGCAAGACGTGTGTCAGAATTGGGGGCTTTATTGCACAAGAGCCCCTACTTGATTTTCCATGAGGATAGAGCTGAGTTCAGAACGCGTCAGCACTTTCTTCCAAGGGTTGTGTCGGCTTTTCATATCAACCAACCTATTGTGGTGGCAGTGGCTACTGACACCTCAATTACCTCAAAGTCCTTGGATGTGGTGCGGGCTTTGAAGATATATGTGAAGATAACTTCTCATCACAGGAAGTCGGACGCACTATTTGTCCTTTATGATCCCAACAAGATTGGGTGTACTGCTTCTAAGCAGACGATTTCTCGCTGGATCAGGCTTACTATCCAGCATGCTTATTCTACGGCAGGATTGCTGATTCCAAAATCTGTTCAGGCCCACTCCACTCGTAAGGTGGGTTCTTCCTGGGCGGCTGCCCGGGGTGTCTCAGCTTTACAGCTTTGCCGAGCGGCTACTTGGTCAGGGTCAAACATGTTTGCTAAGTTCTACAAGTTCGATACTTTGGCCGCTGAGGACCTTAAGTTTGATCAATCTGTTCTGCAGGAACCTCAGCACTCTCCCTCCCATACTGGGAGCTTTGGTACATCCCCATGGTACTAAATGGAACCCCAGCATCCTCTAGGACATAAGAGAAAATAAGATTTTATATATCCTTTTCTCGTAGTCCTTAGAGGATGCTGGGCACCCACCTTGGTGCTTCGCACCCACCCAGTGCTTCGAAATCCTGCATTGTTACTTGGTTAAGTATTTTTGATTCAGTCGTTGCTGAATCATTTCAAGTTGTTTAGCTTGGTTTTCCTTTTGTTAGGGGTGTGCTGGTGTGACTCTCGCCACTATCTGTGTATTCCTTCTATTGAAGTATGTCTGTTTCCTCGGGCACAGTTTCTAGACTGTGTCTGGTAGGAGGGGCATAGAGGGAGGAGCCAGGCCACACTATTAAACTCTTAAAGTGCCCATGGCTCCTAGTGCACCCGTCTATACCCCATGGTACTAAATGGACCCCAGCATCCTCTATGGACTACGAGAAAAGGATTTACCGGTAGGTATATAAAATCCAATTTTTTGTCTGAAGAAGGCAAGTCCCCGAAACGTCACCATTTGATTAAACACACCCTGCAGGTTTTTTTGCATTCACCAATGTCCAGTCTCTGAGTGCCGCCCAATCTATGGACTGCATGTGTGTGGGAGTCATCACCCACTAGGAGGACACCAGAGCAAGTAACTGACTGACCGGAGTACCGGGGCTTATTGCATATATATATATATATATATATATATTTATATATATATATACTAGGTGATTCATCGCGCCCTACGGGCGCTCTTCACACCGTCGTAAGGGGCTACGCCCCTGTCGGCTGAGGGATGGTGGAGGGGGCAGGAGGTGTTGGTTCACAGGTAGCATGGCCACGTACAGACACAATGGACCATGGTAGCAGCAGGGGTTTTGCACGTAATTTAGAGTGATAGGAGAGTAGGCTATACAGTATATGAAATGGGTGAAAGGTGAAAGTGTACTATAAGGGCTTATACACACACTTCAAATAGGTTTGTAGAGTAGGGTGTGATGAAAGTGTGGACAGTATTCTTGTTGTTTATGATTATAGAGTGTGTTGCTGTTTTGTAGAATGTAATATGTACATTGTGTGTGTTTTGGGTGTGAAAGCGTGTGGTTGCAGAGTGGAGGGAGTAGTAAGGTATATACTATGGAATGGTATGAATTATTTTGTTTGAGGGGGGGTGATGGTTATTGGAGGTGTAATGTCTGTTGGAGGTGCACATGCTGTGTGTAGGGATGGGGGAAAGGTATGTGAATGTGGAAGGTTGTGTTCATGTGTAGGGGGTAATGTTGTGGGGTGTATGTGTGGGAGGTGTGTGTAAGGTATGGTGTTGTGGGTGAATGGTCTATGGACATATGAGGTGCGTTGGTTGTTGGTAAGGTGGTTGGGGTAGCATGGGGTTGCATGGGAAATAAGCACGTTTGGATTGTATGCACTGTAAGAGATGGAAGGGGTGGGGGGGCGGGCTAGCGGCTGTGTGTGGCGCCGTCGGAGCGGCAGCACTGTAAGAGATGGAAGGGGGGGGCGGACTGGCTAGCGACTGTGTGTGGTGCCGAGATGGAAGGGGGGGGGGCAGACTGGCTAGCGGCTGTGTGTGGCGCCGTCGGCGCGGCTGCACTGTAAGAGATGGAAGGGGGGGCTAGCGGCTGTGTGTGGCGCCGTCGGCGCGGCAGCACTGTAAGAGATGGAAGGGGGGGCGGGCGGGCTAGCGGCGGACTGGCTAGCGGCTGTGTGTAGCGCCGTCGGCGCGGCAGCACTGTAAGAGATGGAAGGGGGGGCGGGGGGGCTAGCGGGGGACTGGCTAGCGGTTGTGCGTGGTGCCGTCGGCACGGCAGCACTGTAAGAGATGGAAGGGGGGGGGCGGAGGGTAAGGTGGTTGCAGTAGGTGGTGGTGGGTGTTTGCAGGGGAGGGGTGTGTGGGTCTCCTTGCTTACCTGGCAGTGTGGTGTGTCTGTAGTGGTCCGTTCTGCTGTGCTGAGACTGGGACAGGGCAGGGTCTGTGACTCCATCCAGGTGTGCTGACACTGGCAGGGCAGGCTCTGTGACTCCACCCACCGTTAGAAATGCAGACACAGAGTCACAGGGCTAATATATAGGAGATATATATATATATATATATATATATATATCTATTTGGATGTCCGGCACTCCACACTGTGTATAAAAGTAGTTGCCCGGTGCCATCCAATGTAAATATCGAGTAGGTTGCAATGGCGGCGGCACTCATGGTCATACAAAAAACGTGCTATAAATTGCTTTTACATTTTGGTTTTATTAAAAAAATCATTGTGAGGTTACTTGGGATCAGTACGTAATGACGCTGGACGGGATCCCGGCGGTCGAAATACCGACGCCGGAATCCCGACCACACAATCCTGACAGGGGTGGCGAGCGGAACGCAGCCCCTTGCGGGCTCGCTTCGCTCGCCACGCTCGGCACACTATTATATTCTCCCTCTATGGGTGTCGTGGACACCCACGGAGAAAGAATATGTCGGGATTGTGGCGGCCGGGATTCCGGCATCGGTATTTCGACCGCCGGGATCCCGTCCAGCGGGATGTTGACCGCATCCCGGTTACTTGGCTGGGCAGGATCGCTGCTGCAAATATGGTTCTTTTACCGAACCTAATGTATTTGTTTTGGCCATTCCGAGACCCCCTTCTAAAAAAAAATTTTTGTGAAATTAATCAGATTCTGACCAGATATATATGGAAAGGTTCTAGACCCAAAATTGCAAAGAATACCTTATTTTTTATCTAAACTCAAAGGAGGCCCTGCATATCCAGACATTGAAAAATACTACTTTGAGTGTCTAATGAGCCAAGCTAGAGACTGGTTTGAAAATAATGAACCTAAGCCGCGGGTGGTTCTAGAACGTTGCTACCGCTGTCCGAGTCCTCTTCCTGATCTATTGTGGTTGCCGCCTCCTGCTACACGTAAGATATCTGACCCATGTAAATCAATTAAGGCTACACTAGACGTTTGGCATAAATTGGTTTTATCTTGTGATGAAATCACTTTACCATCCCCCTTTTTGTCCCATAAATCTTTAATGTCACTGATTCCTAACCTTGCATTAGATAACTGGATTGAAAATGGGCTACAATCTTTAGAAGACTTGTTTATAGGTGACACCCTGATGTCCTTTTCACAGTTACAAGAAATATTTAATATTAGGAAAATAGGGTTCCGGCGCGGCTAATGTAAGGCAGGCGTCCTTTTTGCTCCGGTGCCGTCCACTTACTATACCCGGCTAGGGCTTTCTAAGCCCACCCAAACAAACCTGTGACCCCTCTGAGGCTGTAGCGGTGTCCAGACGCCTTACTGTGGGTGCCTCTCAGTGCTTAGGTGCTGGGGTGACGGGACCCGGCCGCGTCCCGTCTGTGGGCTGTACTGCGGTCTCTCACACGGCTGCCTGCAGCGCTCCTGACCAGATCTAGCTGCCGACGGCCCGCCCTATAGGTCCGGTGTCCCCCTCAGAAAATACAGTATCGCCCAGACATCATGCCGCGGGCGCTTCCTGGCGCTCCGGAGCTCAGGTAAGGGGGCCCTTCTGCATCTCCCCAGTGTGCTCCGTGGTGGTCTCTCTCTCCCCCACTGACATCCTCTACAGTGCTGCTAACCCACTCTGGCTGCTGGCTCTCCTTTGGCTTGCTGTACACGGAGTGTATAACTCCTTTATTAGTTATATAGGTATGCACTCCAGCCTCACCCAGCAGTGCCTCAGGCTATATATAGGCACGTGCTTGTGATTCCTGTGCCACTGGTAATGCCACATATTGGATCGGTGGGTGTTTGTGTGTTTGGCACTAGGGAAATTGTTATACTTTTGCTTCACACTGTCCTATGGACAGATATTTAACCGGTTAGATGCCTGGTAAGCACTGCACCCCACAAAATGGCCGCCGGGGCAGGTGCTGGCGGGGAATCTTCTACCATTAGCCTTCCTCAGCTGTTGCCATCAGCTACTTCCTCCTCGACAGCACTGCAACCTCACAGTTCCTGACAAAATCCACCATCCCTCAGCTACTCCCCCCTTCTTCCCTCACATATGCTGATGTTGTGCAGGCTGTGAGTGAGACGGTGCAGCCTATGCTAAAGGAACAAGCTGCGATGAACGCAGCTGCCCTTCAACAAGCAGTCACGGACATTAAGAGTCAATGCAAACAGCTAGCTATGAGGGTATTGGCAGTGGAACACACCGCCAGTGAGAATTTCCAGGCCATTTCCTCCCTGCAGGTTTTAACTGTCCAGCTGAAACAATCTGACAAACAAGTATGGGCTAAACTTGACGACTTGGAAAATAGATCCCATGGAAACAATTTGAGGATAGTAGGCCTCCCAGAATCCCTTAAAGGGCCGGCCTTGTACCTCTTTTTGAGACAAACCTTTCCTGAATTGCTTGACATACAAGACATTTGCTCAGACCTTGTGATAGAGCGGGCTCATTGAACGGGTCAACTACGAGACTCCTCCTCCTCTAGGCCTCGTGTCGTCCTGTTTAGGTGCTTGAACTTTATACACAAGGAATCTATCTGGTCTGCTTTTCGGCGAAAGAGGGATCTTTCATGGAATGGCTCGAAGATTCTTATTTTTCAGGACTACTCCCCTGAATTGACACGGCTTCGTAAAGCCTTTACCCTGGTGAGCTCACAGTTGGTCCAGGACGGAAGGAAATTCGCCCTACTTTACCCAGCTCATCTGAGAATTTTCAATGGCACGTCCTTCAAGGATTTTTCTTCACCTGACGATGCGATGGCATATGTAAAGGAACAAGCGAACCCGTTGACAAATGACGATACCTGAGCGTACTACCTATCCTTATATCTCGTCCTATTTGATATCCATTTTCACCAGCATCTATTGCTCAAGAACTTCCCTCCGCAGTGGTGCATGGATTTGCTAAGTTCCTTCCTACTTCCGATTATGTCGCTACTGCTAATATTGGGACGTTTCTCATGGTGGTGATGTATCAAATTTATATACACAAAATTGGCGCTCCAAAATACACATACACTTGATAGACTCAGACGGCTGCTCACCGGTTGTGGGCGGGCAGCCCCAACAATAAATCAAATGTGAGATATAGAAAGAAATGGGAGCGCTGAATGAGTCTAAAGAATAAATTTGTTTATTACTAAAAATAGTAAAAGCAGTGTTACATTAAACACATGAATTATAGTAAAAATACGAATGTACATACATATGATGACCCATTAATAGATGGATATAAAATAATAATAAAAGATCACATAAATGTAGTTAAATATGACTGCAATAAACCACCTGAAGAAACATGAGATGAGTCTTAATAAGCTTTGTTGAAAACACAATGATATTTGGTAGTTTTTCAACCGTGCGTCCACGGATGAACAGGTAATAGATGAGGGAGACTTATAAGAGGTACCTCTGGTGTGTCACTGTTACAAATGTAGCCTCACCTCTCTTTTGGTTCGTGGAAGCGGCATGAAATGTTAGGAGCGGCTATGTCGAGCCAAATGAACTATGTCCCAAAGATGAAATAGCGGACACCGGCGCTGTGCTGCTGCCTTACTTTTGAATGAAACCGGTATGTAGAACCAGTTCCTCCTATGTGTATTGTCCGATGGCACAGAACTTGTTCGTTCTGAACGCTGTACTGCGCCGGGTGTGCGGCACCCCAGTGAAGGATCCAGTCTGACTGCGATAATCCCCTGACAGCCTCCAGCCTTGTGGACCGATGAGAGCTCAGCCGCAATATACGGACATTTCTCCAGCGGCGTGACACCCTGTACCTTGGTTGCATCGAGCCGCCGCACACCCGGCTCAGTACAGCGTTCAGAACGAACAAGTTCTGTGCCATCGGGCAATACACATAGGAGGAACTGGTTCTACATACCGTTTTCATTCAAAAGTAAGGCAGCAGCACAGCGCCGGTGTCCGCTATTTCATCTTTGGGACACCGTTCATTTGGCTCGACATAGCCGCTCCTAACATTTCATGCCGCTTGCACGGACCAAAAGAGAGGTGAGGCTACATTTGTAACAGTGACACACCAGAGGTACCTCTTATAAGTCTCCCTCATCTATTACCTGTTCATCCGTGGACGCACGGTTGAAAAACTACCAAATATCATTGTGTTTTCAACAAAGCTTATTAAGACTCCTCTCATGTTTCTTCAGGTGGTTTATTGCAGTCATATTTATCTACATTTATGTGATCTTTTATTATTATTTTACATCCATCTATTAATGGGTCATCATATGTATGTACATTCGTATTTTTACTATAATTCATGTGTTTAATGTAACACTGCTTTTACTATTTTTAGTAATAAACAAATTTATTCTTTAGACTCATTCAGCGCTCCCATTTCTTTCTATATCTCACATTTGATGTATCAAATTTGCATTTGTCTCTAACAAAAATTCTTACAGGTTGTTTGATATGCTGCACATAATTTTTTTTGTTTTTGTCCTCCTAGCACCACCCTACTATACTGCTTCTGTGTTTAAATGTGTTGTTATGGCAGAGTTGTAGTTATCTAATACGTATATATTGGTCACTGGTTTGATTTTAGGAGGGACTTTTGCTCCCTCTTTAGGTTTAAAGATAGTGCGGTTTCGGCTGGGAGCTCTGCCTTCCAGACGTATGAACATTCTGGTTTACTCTATTTTTGTGAATTATGAAGTTGCTTTTCTCACAAATGTTATTGGAGTATTTTTTATACTCCTTTGTCTTTGTTTCTTTCTTTTTCTGCCATTCCCCTCCCCCTCCCTCCTCCCCTTGTGTCTTTTTGTTTTGCAGTTAGCGGAGTCACTGTTAAATGTTTATCACCTGTGTTATATGCTCTATGTCATTGATTAAAATAGGTTCTTGGAATGCGGGAGAAATCCACTCCCTGATTAAGCGTAAGAAATTATTCCTATATTTAAACAAACTGCATTTAGACCTCGTTTTGCTACAGGAAACACACTTACTACTCGCAGAATCATTAAAATTAGCTACTCTGGGATGGAAGGTTCTTGCGGCCGCCCCGTATTCCTCCAAGGCTAGGGGTGTTACACTTCTGGCGAAAAAACGGCTCCCTATAGAGGTCCACCACACTGACATTGACCCTGAGGGTAGATATGTAATAATTGACCTCTCTCTTTATAATTCTCGATACACGTTTTGCAATATTTATGCCCCTAATTCCCACTCTGCTCCGTTTTTCCATATGATAGTACGTAAACTAGTCCCCTATATGTCTAATTATTTATTTCTAGGGGGTGACTTTAATATTGTTTCTTCCCCATATATGGATTCCAACTCTTCTGCTCGCAGGAGATCGTCCCCTAAGATAGGTATTCAACAGTTAATGCTTACAGACGCATGGAGAGCCCTACACCCTATTGATAGAGATTTTACGTGTCTCTCCGCAGCTCATGGCACACTTTCTCGCATCAACTATATCCTATTATTATCTGATTCCATATTTTCTAATATTATTGATGCACATATTGAGCCGATGTTTCTTTCTGACCACTCTCTTATCTGGGTTTCCTTTTCTTCCTCTTTAGATGTAGGTTCATACAAACTATGGCACTTTCCCTCTTACTTTGCTTCTTATTTGGGTTTTCGCAATAAGCTTGATATGTTCTGGGAGGAGTTTAGACTTGACAACGTCTCTGTATTGGAGTCAGATCCTATAAATTTTTGGCAATCTTCTAAAGCGGTGATTAGAAGGCGTATAATCCAATATGTCTCCCAAGCTAAAAAAGAACATGCTGCCTCATATAAACTACTCCAATCTCAGCTGACTACGGCTTACCAGACTTACAAGACTGCCCCGACCCCCAATACTAAGTCTGGTTTTGTTTTGGCTCAGCATAAATTTGATGGACTGCTCGCCTCTATGGGTGATAAACAGAACTTCTATCGGGATAACAAGTTTTATAGGTTTGGTAACAAAATCGTCCGTTTGCTCTCCAACCTAGTGAAGTCCTCAATCCCTACGTCCCTTATTCACTCTATACAACGTCCCGACGGTACATTTGCTTCTACGGGTAGAGACATGGCCTCTTTATTTCAAGATTTTTATGAGGATATATATGCCCAGCCCACTCGGGATATCTCTGGAGAATCTTCCTTTTGGGATTCCATCGGCACTCCTTCTATTTCAAATGACGCACAGGCTGCCATATGTGCTCCATTAACGCCACAGGAAATTGAGGCCGCTGTAAAGCACCTTAAACCTGTGAAGTCCCCTGGTCCAGATGGATTCTCGGGAGAGTATTATAAAATACTTCTCCCAAAACTTGTAGGCCCATTGGTCTTATTTTTCAATGCCTTGCTTAAAGCTTCGGCTATGCCCAAATATTTCACTGATGCTATTATTCGTTTGTTGCCAAAGCCGGGCAGGAATCCCCGCTTACCTGGATCTTACAGACATATATCTCTACTCAATGTAGATTATAAATTGTTTACAAAGCTTCTGGCAGATAGAATAAAGTACCTGCTTTCGGGGATTATCCATTCAGACCAGATGGGCTTCATAGTAGGCAGACATTCCTCAACTAACATCCGTAAGGTAATTGCAGCTTCTTATTGGTTGGGCTCCTCTTCGAACCCTGACGCTGCTTTCTTATTATCACTTGATGCGGAGAAAGCGTTTGATATGGTTTCTTGGGAACATTTATTTACGAACCTTAATAAATTTAATTTCCCTGATCAATTAATTTCCCTTTTACGTATATTATACCCTGGCTCCCATTCTCGCATTATATGTAACAGATACTTATCAGCCCCTATACCCTTAGCAGAGGCACAAGACAAGGTTGTCCGCTCTCCCCGCTTTTGTTTGTATCATTGAACCCTTAGCGATTGCCCTTCGTAACCTCCCTGATTTTCAAGGTATTTGTATCGCCCACCATTCCCTCAAAGTTGCGATGTTTGTGGACGATATGTTACTCTTTCTTTCTAATCCCCTTGTTTCCATCCCAACCATTCTTAACGCCATCAATTCATATGGCCTTTTTTCAGGGTTTAAGATTAATTATGATAAGTCTGAGCTCCTCCCACTAACCTCTTTTGTCACTATTCTTCTTGCCTCATCCTCTTCTTCTCCTATCCTGTCTATATTTAAACATGCTACGTCCAAACTGAAATACTTGGGCATATTTTTTCCACCCTCTTTATCTAATATCTATACCCTTAACTTTACTACTATTTTGCAAAATATAGTTACTCAATTAGATGCCTGGGCACCCCTTCCCTTATCCCTTATGGGAAGGGTTGCAGTTCTTAAAAGCATTGTTTTTCCTAAACTTTCCTATCCTCTCCAGATGTTACCGTATGCCCTGACGAACCCAGACCTCCGTTATTGTGAAAAAAAATTTTGCCAGATTTCTTTGGTCTGGCAAAAAGCCACGGGTAGCTTTGACCAAATTCAAACTACGCAAAAGTGCGGGTGGTCTGGCTGTACCAGATATATCTGCTTTTACCAAAGCTGTAGCATTTCGTTACGTATTTGATTGGTTGCTCTCTCGTTCTTCCTACTCTAATTATGCGATAGAACAGACACTTTGTGCTTCGTATGATCTTCGTGCATTACTTCACACTCCTATAACTAGCCTTCTTACTTCTGTCTGTACTACTAACCCTCTTTTTTGGGATACCTATTTGGCATGGTGGTCTGTCAATAAATCACTTAAAAGAAACCCGGCTCATTCCAAATTTATATCATTTTGTGGTAATCCATGTTTTCCAGCAGCTTTAGACAATGGCCCTCATTCCGAGTTGTTTGCTCGCTAGCTGCTTTTAGCAGCAGTGCAAACGCTAAGCCGCCGCCCTCTGGGAGTGTATTTTAGCTTAGCAGAAGTGCGAACGAAAGGATCGCAGCACGGCTACAAAAAAAATTGTGCAGTTTCAGAGTAGCTCCATACCTACTCCTACCTTGCGATCACTTCAGACTATTTAGTTCCTGTTTTGATGTCACAAACACACCCTGCGTTCGGTCAGCCACTCCCCCGTTTCCCCAGGCATGCCTGCGTTTTTATCTGGCACGCCTGCGTTTTTACACACACTCCCCGAAAACGGCCAGTTACCTCCCAGAAACACCCACTTCCTGTCAATCACTCGAGGATCAGCAGTGCGACTGAAAAGCGTTGCTAGACCTTGTGTAAAACTGCATCGTCTTTTGTGAAAGTACGACGCGCATGCTCAGTGCGCCCCATACGCATGCGCAGAATTGCCGTTTTTTTGCCTGATCGCTGCACTGCGAAGAACGGCAGCTAGCGGTCAACTCGGAATGAGGGCCAATATACGGTTCTCCCACTGCCAGTATAAAGGCATTGCGCTGATTAAAGATGTATTCGATCCCGGGGGTGTATTAATGTCTTTTTCTGACTTAATTACTAAATATCAGATCCCTCGTGCAGACTTTTTTATGTATCTCCAATTACGACACTGTGTACTATCCTTATCACCCTCGTGTGACCCATCCCTTGAATTTGATCCTCTTACGCACATTATTGAAATAGTCAAGCTCTCATCTTATAAAACCTCCTATATTTACTGGGATATTCTAACTGGCTTTGAAACGAAGCTTTGGGCATCGACTGTTAGGAGTTGGGAAGAGGATTATCTTTCTCCCACTACTCATGCGGAATTGACCGGTGATTTTACTAATATTCTTAAGGCATTCCATTCGACACAACTCCAAGAAACACATGTTAAATTTACGCACAGAATCTATATTTCGCCAGGCCAACGAAAACATATGGTCCCTTCAGAGTCTGGGAATTGCCAGAAGTGTGGGACTTCTAATGCTTTATTTTTACATTGCTTTTGGAATTGCCCTAAAATAAAGAAATTCTGGTACAAGGTATTATAGTTTATCAATTCCACATTTCAGCTTAAATTAAAGCTAAATTGCAAAGCTATGCTTGGCCTGATGTTTGCTGATTGGGGCATTCCGGCACATAAGAAACATATTATCCCGTTATTATGTGTGATTTTAACTTTTGGGGAAAAGTTGATTCTCACTAACTGGATTGTTAAAGCCCCTCCTAGGCTTGATACATTGCGTACATGCCTAATGTGAAATGCAATGTTATTCGCTTTTATATAAAATGGGGCCCATTTATAGAATCTCTAGACCCTTCTCACCAGCAACATATATTATCATTATTTGACTCAACTAGATGGTCTTTATTACATCGTATTGCTAATGAACCTTAATGTGTTTAAGTGAATTGCAACTGTTTGTAAATGTTCATACTTCTCAATTTCTACCTGGGTCCTGTTTTATGGGCCTAATTCTGAGTTGATCGCAGCAGCAATTTTGTTAGCAGTTGGGCAAAACCATGTGCACTGCAGGAGGGGCAGATATAACATGTGCAGAGAAAGTTAGATTTGGATGGGGTGTATTCAAACTGAAATCTAAATTGCAGTGTAAAAATAAAGCAGCCAGTATTTACCCTGCACACAAACAATATAACCCACCCAAATCTAACTCTCTCTGCAAATGTTATATCTACTCCCCCTGCAATACACATGGTTTTGCCCAACTGCTAACAAAATTCCTGCTGCGATCAACTCAGAATTACCTCCTATGTTCGTTACGGGAGGATATCCCTATATAATACACTGACAATGACTCCGCTCCCTATGTCCCTCCCCTCCCTACACCTTTCTTCCCTTCTCAGTTTTGCCTCCTTCTTTCTTTCTTCTTTCTCTTTTGGTTGATCTTTATGTTTTACTGATCTTTTATTGTACAATTTATATATAGGTGTTTACAGATACCAGGTTGAAGGTCTGCCCATGAGTCATGATCTCTGCCATTACTACTCTGCGCCTTTTTATCTATGGGAGCCTAACACCTACTAAGTTGTTTTTTTGTTTCTATGATACTCTTTCGACTCCTACGGGCAGTCTTCCTTTCACTCTGGATGGTTCCGTACTGCCTTTCTGTCATTGTATAATATACCTTTACCTTTGTTTTCTATATTCTGACAAATCCAATAAATATATTTAAAAAATTTTTTTTTTAGGAAAATAAGATTTTAATTACCTAACGATAAATCCTTTTCTCGTTGTCCGTAGAGGATGCTGGGGTCCATATTAGTACCATGGGTACTATTAAGAGTTTAATAGTGTGGGCTGGCTCCTCTGTCTATGCCCCTCCTACCAGACTCAGTCTAGAAACTGTGCCCGAGGAGACGACATACTGCGAGAGAAGGAATAACACAGATAGTGGCGAGATTCATACAAGCTCACACAACAGGCAAATCCGGCCAACATGCCAGAATAACTCAGCAACAGCTGAAACAGTAAATAATGCAGAACTTACCTAGGAACTAGGCAGTACTGAACTATAAAACCAATGCAGGAAAACGCAGCGCTGGGCGGGTGCCCAGCATCCTCTACGGACTACGAGAAAAGGGTTTACCGGTAGGTAATTAAAATCCTATTTTCTCTTATGTTCTAGAGCAAAGGTTCTCAAACTCGGTCCTCAGGACCCCACACAGTGCATGTTTTGCAGGTCTCCTCACAGAATCGCAAGTGAAATAATTAGTTCCACCTGTGGACCTTTTAAAATGTGTCAGTGAATAATGAATTCACCTGTGCACCTGCTGCGTTACCTGCAAAACATGTACTGTGTGGGGTCCTGAGGACCGAGTATTAGAACCTATGTCCTAGAGGATGCTGGGGTCCATATTAGTACCATGGGGATGTACCAAAGCTTCCAGCACGGAAGGGAGAACGCGAAGGCACCTGCAACACTGCTTGACCAAACTTGAGGTCATCAGAAGCCAAAGTTTCGAACTTGGCAAACGTGTTCGACCCAGACCAAGTAGCTGCTCGGCACAGTTGTACAGCAGAGACCCCCCGGGCAGCCGCCCAGGAAAAGCCCACTTTACGAGTAGAGTGGGCGTTTACAGATCTTGGACACGGCAATCCTGCCATGGAATAAGTATGCTGGATAGTGAACCTGATCCAGCGTGAAATCGACTGCTTAGAAGCAGGACACCCAATTTTCTTGGGATCATAGAGGACAAACAGAGAGTCACTTTTCCTATGACTTGCTGTCCTCTTCACATAAATCTTCAAAGTCCTCACTACATCCAAGGCCTTTGAAGTAATTGAGGAGTCAGTAGCCACTGGCACCACAATAGGTTGGTTGATATGGAAAGCCGATACAACCTTAGGCAGGAACTGTGGACAAGTCCTAAGTTCCGCCCTGTCTTCATGGAAGATCAGATAGGGGCTTTTACAAGATAAAGCCCCAATTCCGACACGCGTCGTGCAGAAGCCAAGGCCAACAAAGTGACCGCCTTCCACGTAAGAAACTTGAGATCAGCCTCCTGTAGAGGCTCGAACCAAGCAGACTGCAGGAACTGCAACACCACAAAGGGAGACTGGATGTGCAGAACCCCTTTCAAAAAGGTCTGAACCTCAGGGAGGACAGCCAATTGTTTTTGGAAGAAGATAGACAAAGCAGAGATCTGGAACTTGATGGAGCCCAATCTCAGTCCCATATCCACCCCTGCTTGCAGGAAAAGGAGAAAACGTCCAAGTTGAAACTCCACCATAGGAAACTTCTTGGACTCACACCAAGAAACATCTTTTTTCCAAATGCGATGGTAATGTTTAGACGTCACCCCCTTCTTAGCCTGTATCAGGGTAGGAATGACCTCACTCGGGATACCCTTCCGAGCTAAGATCTGGCGTTCAACTGCTATGCCGTCAAACGTAGCCGTGGTAAGTATTGATAAGCGAAAGGCCCCTGCAGTAGCAGATCCTCCCGAAGAGGTAAGGGCCTTGGATCCTCCAGCAGAAGATCCAGCAGATCCGCGTACCAAGCCCTCCTTGGCCAGTCCGAAGCAATGAGGATTGCCAGAACCTTTGTTCTTCTTACCAGTTGAAGAACTTTTGGTGTCAGAGGAAGTGGAGGGAACACATACACTGACGTGAACACCCACTGTGTTACCAGTGCGTCCACCGCCACTGCCTGTGGGTCTCTTGACCTGGAACATTACCTCCGCAGCTTCTTGTTGAGGCGGGAGGCCATCATGTCTATGTGAGGAACCCCCCACCAACCGGTTACCTCCTCAAACACCTCCGGATGGAGGCCCCACTCTCCTGGATGGAGATCGTGTCTGCTGAGGAAGTCTGCTTCCCAGTTGTCTACACCCGGAATGAAGATTGTCGACATTGCCACCACGTGCCTTTCTGCCCAGAGGAGGATTTTTGACACCACCATGGCAGCTCTGCTCTTCATTCCGTCTTGTCGGTTTATGTAGGCCACTGTGGTCACGATGTCTGACTGCACCTAAACAGCCCGATCCTGTAGAAGGTGTGCTGCTTGCAGAAGGCCGTTGTACACGGCTCTTAGCTCCAGAATGTTTATCGGGAGAAGGGATTCTTGATCCGACCACCGTCCTTGGAAGGTTTCCCCCTCAGCAACTGCTCCCCAACCTCTTAGACTTGCTTCCGTGGTTAGAAGGATCCAGTCCTGAACTCCGACCCTTCAGCCTTCCAGAAGGTGAGGCAGTTGAATCCACCAGAGGAGCGAAATCCTGGCTTTCGGAGACAGACGATTCCTCTGGTGCATATGTAGGTGAGATCCCGACCACTGGTCCAAGAGATCCAGTTGAAAGGATCGATCATGAAACCTTCCGTACTATAGAGCCTCGTAGGAGGCAACCATCTTCCCCAGAAGGTGGATGCACTGATGAACCGAGACCCGGGTAGGCATTAAGACATCCCGGACCATTGATTGGATCATAAATGCTTTCTCCACCAGCAGAAACACCCTCTGCACTTCCGTGTCTAGGATCATTCCCAGGAAAGACAGCCTCCTTGTCGGCTCCAGATGAGACTTCGGAAGGTTCAGGATCCAACCGTGCTCCTTGAGCAGATGTGTCGTGAGAGCAATGGATCGCAACAACTTCTCCCTGGACGACGCCTTGATCAGGAGATCGTCCAGATACGGAATTATGTTCACCCCTTGCTTGCGCAGGAGAACCATCATCTCTGCCATCACCTTGGTGAAGACCCTCGGTGCTGTGGAGAGGCCAAATGGCAGCGCCTGAAACTGATAGTGATCATCCAACAGTGCAAACCTGAGATATGCCTGATGTGGAGACCAGATGGGAACGTGGAGGTACGCATCCTTGATGTCCAGGGACACCAGGAACTCCCCCTCTGTCAGACCTGAGATGACAGCTCTCAGAGACTCCATTTTGAATTTGAACTCCCTGAGGTAGGGGTTCAAAGATTTTAAGTTCAGAATTGGCTGTACCGAACCATCCGGCTTCGTTACCACGAAAAGGTTTGAAAAATAATCTTTGTTCCACTGATGAGGTGGAACTGGAACAATGACCCTGGACACCACCAACTTTTGGATAGCTTCCAGAAGAATTGTTCTGTCTGCCAGCAGAGCTGGTAAGCCTGACTTGAAGAAACGGTGAGGCGGGAGATCTTGAAATTCCAGCCTGTACCCTCTGGACACTATATCCAGTACCTAGGGGGCCAGGCCCGACTACACCCAGACGTGGCTGAAATGCTGGAGTCTTGCCCCCACCTAACCTTCCTCCAGGCCCAGCAATCCACCGTCATGCGGAGCACTTAGGGGTATCAGAAGCGGGCTTCTGGTTCTGGGAGCCAGCGGGAGCAGGCTTCTTTCCTTTAGCATGACCACCTCTGAAGAAGGTGTTCGAAGGATTGTTCTTTCTAGGCCTCGCGGGCTGAAAGGAGACTTACCCGCTGTAGCCGTGGCAATCCACGCATCTAGCGCCTCCGCAAAGAGAGCTTGATTTGTATAAGGAAGACCCTCCACACTCTTTCTGGATTCCGCGTCCGCAGACAATTGGCGCAGCCAGAGACCTCTGCGAGCCGAGATGGACATGGAGGAGATCCCTGCAGCCATGGAACCCAGGTCCTTCATGGAATCTACCAGGAATCCTGCAGAATCCTGAATATGGCGTAAAAATACATCAACGTCACCTTTATCCATCGTAGTTGATTCCTCCTGCAGAGTGATTGACCACCTGGCAATAGCTTTTGCAATCCAAGCACAGGCTATAGTAGGCCACAGTATAGCCCCTGAAGCCGTGTAAATGGATTTTAGCGTAGCATCCACCTTGCGATCTGCCGGGTCTTTCAACGCGGTAGATCCAGGGACTGGTAATACCACCTGTTTGGATAGCCTGGAGACAGAGGCATCAACTATCGGCGGAGACTCACACTTTTTCCTATCCTCATCTGGGAAAGGAAAAGCCCTCTTAGGGAATTTCTTTTCCGGATTTTCCCAGGCTTTTTCAAAGATAGCATTCAATTCTTTGGATGCCGGGAAGGTGAGGGGGGGCTTTTTACTGTTTGTGAAAAAGGCCTCCACCACCTGCTCAGGAGCTGTGTCAATGATGTGTAACACATCCCTTACAGCTTCAATCATCAACTGCACCCCCTTAGCAAGTGATGCCGTCCCCCTAGACACATCCCCGTCACTGTCTGCAGCGTCAGAATCAGTGTCGGTATCATCCTGCATAAGTTTTGCAAGTGCACGTTTGTGAGAATGTACCGCAGGGGACCCCGAGGAAGCAGTATCCGACCATACGACCATAGAGGATTGTAAGACCTGAGTGGCATGCTCAGTCCTAGCAACCCTATCAGAAATCTGAGAAATAGTCCCCCTCAGAGAGACTAACCATTCTGGCTCTCTAGCTGGGATCTGCGCTACAACAGTGCAATCCTGATTACATGGTATGGAGTCTTCCTGGGAAGATAACTCCTCTGCAGCATATGAAACAGTGTCCCTAGACACAGAGGCGTCACTAGGGTTGGTGTCACCCGGTGTGGCAACTCATGGTGTCACCCCCCATGGACCTCCTCCCCTATCACACCATAAGGAATCCTGGCAGGGGGAGGTGATGGGCGGTGACGCTCCGTTTGAGGGGCGTGGTCCGGACAACGCAGACGTTTCTGGACCTTTTGTCGGGCGGGCCGCAGCGGTTGCATGACGGCACACGCAGCAGCTGTGACCCAAAAGATGGCGGCCCGGCGACTGCCTTCACAGCTAGGCTGCAGAAGCAGAGGGCTAACCTTAAAATGCGAGCGCATCTCTGTATAGCAATGCACTCGTGTATCAGCAAGGGGGGGGGCGGACCCAGCATGTGGGCCGGCCTTGCCTTGTGCTGGGCGGCCCCCCCCTCATGCTAGAGAAAGCAGTTGTAGTTTTGCTACTTTTAGGGGGAGATTCAAATGTTTGAAAAGTGGGTTGGGTGTCTGTCTATTACAGGGGTGGCCAGACTTTTGGAGTCGGTGATCTACTTTGAAAGCTGAAAAGCTTTTGTGATCTACTCATGCGGGATAATTTTGCGCGCCGCAGGCGCGTGCCACAAAAAGGGGTGTGGTATAACACAAAGGGGTGTGGTATAACAAAAAGGGGCGTATCCTTGCTGCACTGGGTGTTATGACTGTCTCGCACGAAATCACTCATTGGCCCCCCACAGGTAAAAACCTCAAACACATATGCCCCCACAGTGCCAGATACACATATGCCCCCACAGTACCAGATATGCCCCCACAGTGCCAGATACACATATGCCCCCACAGTGCCAGATATGTCCCTACAGTGCCATGTGCCCACAGTGCCAGATATGCCCCCAGTGCCATGTGCCACATATGCCCCCACAGTGCCACATATGCCCCCACAGTGCCAGATACACATATGCCCCCAGTGCCCGATATGCCTCCACAGTGCCACATATGCTCCCACAGTGCCAGATATGCCCCCACAGTGCCACATACCCCCACAGTGCCACATATGCCCCCACAGTGCCAGATATGCCCCCACACTGTTAGATATGCCCCCACAGTGCCACATGTGCCCACAGTACCACATATGACCCCACAGTGCCATATGTGCCCCCACAGTGCCATGTGCCGACAGTGCCACATATGCCCCTACAGTGCCAGATACACATATGCCCCCAGTGCCAGATATGCCTCCAGTGCCACATATGCTCCCACAGTGCCAGATATGCCCCCACAGTGCCAAATATGCCCCCACAGTGCCACATATGCCCACAGTACCACATATGACCCCACAGGGCCATATGTGCCCTCACAGTGCCATGTGCCCACAGTGCCCCATATGCCCCCACAGTGCCACATATGCCCAAAGTACCACATATGACCCCACAGTGCCATATGTGCCCTCACAGTGCCATGTGCCTACAGTGCCCCATATGCCCCCACAGTGCCCCATATGCCCCCACAGTGCCAGATATGCCCCCACAGTGCCACATATGCCCACAGTACCACATATGACCCCACAGTGCCATGTGCCCACCGTGCCACATATGCCCCCACAGTGCCACATATGCCCCCACAGTGCCATGTGCCCACAGTGCCACATATGCCCCCACAGTGCCATGTGCCCACAGTGCCAGATATACTTACTTTAGCTGGCTGGATCCCCGCTGGCTGTCTCGCTGTCTCCCCGCTGGCTGGATCCTGCTCCCATGCCTGCTCCCGCTTCCTGCCGCTGCTGCTGTCCTGCTGCCACTGCGCTGACTGGATCAACCCAGATCCAGCAGGCGCACAGGCTCCTCACATCGCGTTCCCAATCGCGCATTGCGCGGGTGCGCGGCTGACGTCATGACGTCACCCGCGCAATGCATCATTGGGAACACTCCGGGCAGAGGCAGCAAGTTACACTTGGATCGCGATCTACCGGTGAGAGCTCCGCAATCTACCGGTAGATCGCGATCGACGTTTTGGCCGCCTCTGGTCTATTAGATAGGAAAAAACAGACTTCCAACTGACTTTTCAAACAATTGAATAGCCCCCTTAGCATACTAAACCGCAGCTCAACTGGTGAAATGTGGTGACATGTGGGGATATGGGGTATCATGTGGTGAAATGGGGTATCATGTGGGGATATAGGGTATCATGTGGTGTCTTGGTAGTGACATGGGGTATCATGTGGTGTCTTAGAGGTGACATGGGGTATCGTGGTGTCTTGGTGGTGACATGGGGTATCATGTGGTGTCTTGGTGGTGACATGGGGTATCATGTGGTGTCTTGGTGGTGACATGGGGTATCATGTGGTGTCTTGGTGGTGACATGGGGTATCATGTGGTGTCTTAGAGGTGACATGGGGTATCATGCGGTGTCTTAGAGGTGGCATGGGATTTACTTGGTGGTGGCACTGATTAACCAATTTCCCCTAAACAGCAACCGCAAACATATCCCTGTCCAAGAACCCATTACTGAAGCCCCCCCCCCATTTCCGTGCATCCATTACCCCATCTCTCCCTAATTCAGTATCAATACCTCCTCCCAACACCCATTAGCACATTAATCCACCCACACTATCAGCTCACATAAAGCTCCCCTCACACAGCACCACCCATACTATGCTCAAACAGGACCCATACTACGCTCACACAGCAGCACCCATACTACGTCACACAGCACTCATAATACACTCAAACTGCACCCATACTACGCTCACACAGCAGCACCCATACTACGTCACACAGCACTCATACTACACTCAAACTGCACCCATACTACGCTCACACAGCAGCACCCATACTATGTCACACAGCACTCATAATACACTCAAACTGCACCCATACTACGCTCACACAGCAGCACCCATACTACGTCACACAGCAGCACCCATACTACGCTCACACAGCAGCACCCATACTGCGTCACACAGCAGCACTCATACTACGTCACACAGCACTCATACTACGCTCACACAGCAGCACCCATACTACGCTCACACAGCGGCACCCATACTACGCTCACATAGCACCCATACTACTCTCACACAGCACACATACTATGCTCACACAGCACTCATACTACACTCAAACTGCACCCATACTACGCTCACACAGCACCCATACTACACAACACCCATACTACGCTCACACCGCGCCCATACTAAGCTCACACAGCACCCATACTACATGGCACCCATACCACTCTCACACAGCACCCATACTATGCTCACACAGCACCCATACTACTCTCACACAGCACCCATACTACACAGCACTCATATTACGCTCACACAGCGGCCACATAACACGGCACCCATACCACTCTCCCACGGCACCCATATTACGCTCACACAGCACCCATACTGCGCTCACACGGCACCCAAACCACTCTCACAGCACCCATACTACGCGGCACCCATACCACTCTCACACAGCACCGATACTATGCTCACACAGCACCCATATTACGCTCACACAGCACCCATACTGCACTCACACGGCACCCATACTACACTCACACAGCACCCATACTACACAGCACCCATACTACGCTCACACAGCACCCATACTATACAGCACCCATACTACGCTCACACAGCGCCCATACTAAGCTCACACAGCACCCATACTACATGGCACCCATACCACTCTCACACAGCACCCATACTATGCTCACACAGCACCCATACTACTCACACAGCACCCATTCTACACAGCACTCATATTACGCTCACACAGCGGCCATACTACGCTCACACAGCACCCATACCACTCCCCACGGCACCCATATTACGCTCACACAGCACCCATACTGCACTCACATGGCACCCATACCACTCTCACAGCACCCATACTACACGGCACCCATACCACTCTCACACAGCACCCATACTATGCTCACACAGCACCCATATTACGCTCACACAGCACCCATACTACACTCACACAGCACCCATACTACACTCACACAGCACCCATACTAAACAGCACCCATACTACGCTCACACAGCACCCATACTATGCTCACACAGCACCCATACTACACAGCACTCATACTACACTCACACAGCACCCATATTACGCTCACACAGCACCCATATTACGCTCACACAGCACCCATACTGCACTCACACAGCACCCATACCACTCTCACACAGCACCCATACTACACTCACACAGCACCCATACTACACACACACAGCACCCATACTACACGGCTCCCATACTACGCTCACACAGCACCCATACTACGCTCACACAGCACCCATAATACGCTCACACAGCACCCATACTACACAGCACTCATACTAAGCTCACACAGCACCCATACTACACAGCACTCATACTACGCTCACACAGCACCCATACTACACAGCACCCATACTATGCTCACACAGCACCCATACTACACAGCACCCATACTATGCTCACACAGCACCCATACTACACAGCACTCATACTACGCTCACACAGCACCCATACTAAACTCACACAGCCCCAATTAGCTCCCCCACCTAGCACTCAACCCAACAATTTGTACATCCCAATGCCCATTAACACATTCACCCCCATACAGACACACACACACATACATTTCATAAATCGATTCTGCTCATCGTGGAGCATTTACAGAAGTTACCTGGCATCATGCATCAATATCAGCAGCAGCAGTTCCTTCCTCCTGGAGGATAGTGTGGTAGGCGGAGCTTGTGTGTGTCACTGTCTGGCTCAGTCAGGACCCGAGTGGACTCTGGAGTAGAGGGGAGGGGCGGCCAGAGCACTGCCTGCATGGCTCTGTGGCTGCTGCCTGCTGATCTCGCTGACAGGTGAGAATGTCGGGCTTTAGGAGGCGGGGCCTGGGAGGAGGGTGTGTGGCTATAGCCGTGGACCAGACTTTGTCTTTGTCATGTCAGGTGATGGGGGTGCGTGCGTGTGAGTGTACGGATCGATTTGGTGTCACCCTATTGAAAGGTGACACCCGGGTGCGGGCCGCACCCCCCTCATGACGCCACTGCCTAGACATGTTGTCTCACACACACACACACACACACACACACACACACACACACACACACACACACCAAACACCACACAAACACACAGGGTATTGGGTAGACAGAGTTTCCCCCCAAGAATGGCAGAGAGACACAGAGATTGGAGCCAACCCACACACAGCGCTATTAGAGGTGTAGGGAGACCCTAACCAGCGCTGACTGAGTTCCTTAATAGGAGACACAGCCTTTATACAGCCTCCCCTCCCTTCTACAACCCCCTGGTACTGTACAGATAGCTGGAGTTGCTCTGGAGGGACCTGGACATCCACTGGCAGTGATTGCAGGCAGGAAAAATGGCGCTGAATGCTGCTGGGTCCGCTCTGAGGAGAAGCTCCGCCCCTTCAATGGCGATGTCTTCCCGCTCTTGAAGATTATACTGGACTTAGGAATTTTGTGCTGGCTGAGATCTGCAGACCCCGACGGGCTTGATGTGGTCAGTTTAGGGATTTGTGCTGGCTCAGGGCGCCCCATACAGCGCTGCACCGCAGTACCGCTGAGCCTTCCTGGAGCGTGGATAAAACCGCGCTCCCGCCCCTAAGCTGCCCTTTTCACACCGACCCTCCGCTTGTAAGGGGGGACAGTGACTAACTCGCCAAACTTCAGCTCTGTGAGGGGGTGGTGGCTGGCTGCCCGGGTGAGTGTTCCCCTGTGGCGGGGCGCGATCTGTCCCCTCTGGAGCTCAATGTCCAGTCAGCAGAGTTAGTGGCTCAAGACCCCACAGGGCGGACACAGCTCCCCCCCTCAGTCCCTCGATGCAGCCTCCTGTAAAAAAACAAACTCTAAATAAAACATTTCTAAAGAAGCTCTGTAGAGCTCCCCTAGCTGTGACCGGCTCCTCCGGGCACATTTTCTAAACTGAGTCTGGTAGGAGGGGCATAGAGGGAGGAGCCAGCCCATACTATTAAACTCTTAAAGTGCCAATGGCTCCTGGTGGACCTGTCTATACCTCATGGTACTAATATGGACCCCAGCATCCTCTAGGGCGTAAGAGAAACAAGATTTTTTTTAATCTATTTGCAGTTGAGAAGCTGGCTTCAATCGTTTTTGACTCCACCCTGTAGTAAACCAGTTTTCCCGGCCTTTATTCAAATCTGGTTAGATGCTTCCTCCCACTTGAGGGGAATCTCCTGGTGGTATTGTAAGAGAGTGGCGGTGCGGTGTAGTGCCTGCTGCCATGCAGGTGTAGACTCACTACTCACCAGGCGCCGCACTCTCTCACCTTCAGGTCACGGAATCTTCAACGGACCTGGAAACTACACTTGGACTCTGTAAATGTTGATTTACTTACAGGACTAAAAGCTATACTTTAAACACACTTAATACACTTTAATATTGAGCCGCTGCGGCCACTGTAATTAACCTTTCACCCTTATATTGTTCACAAACCTTACGTACACATGATCGTACCGTGTACGCACTCTGCGTACGTACGCCGAAAGGGCGTAGTGACTACACAGTTTGCGTACACAGGCCTATACGCTGTTAGCACAATGCAGCAGCCCGAGTGGCTGTAAATACACTTTAAACCTTAGCAAGGAAATGGGACACGACATCAATTGTAATTCAAAAACTATGTTGGGGTCTAACCCACCAACGGTTCTTTACTTGCAGGGGGTTACAATATAAACAGTACAATACAATTACAAATGGCTACAGTCAATGGTACATAGGTTTTGGTTTCGCCTGCGCTTCCCGTCCGGTCCTCAATCATCAAGGTTGATGATCTTCAGAGATTGAGAGAGTGGCCTGGCCTGCAGCTGGCTATTTATACATTTGTCCAAAACCTAACACAATGAGAACTGTAATCTCTTTATCCATTGGACACAGGGATGGTCATTTACAGTACAGGAGAGGTCATAGGTCAGTTTGAATAGGTGGGCGATGTCTGTTCCAGGTGCACTTGCAGATGGTCTCCTCTGGGTTCCCGCCGCATATCAAGTGTACAGTAAATACAGTTTATATTTATATTCTGCTCCTGCGCATACCTATTCGCAGGAGCGTGCGATCTTCTGCAAACTAACACCATAATATTGCTCTTAAAATACCCTACAGCTGGATACCAAACACCTCCTTATAACCTAGTTCTGTCCCCTCCTGTCCTGTAAAGGTGAATCCCTTTGTTCTTATACCATTTAAACATGTGTAACTCACTTTTGTGGTGCAGGGAGACTATGTGTACATTGTGCACTATTTGGATCAAATATGTAATGTGTTTTTATGGCTTTTCCATGCGATTACAAACTACCATAATTACTCATACCACGCGCTAATACGTAGGACCGCGGGAGCGACCATACGCAAATTGCGAATATGTGCACGCACGGCAGAGCAAGTACGCGCACGGAGGCCATCTGTGTGTAGTTTGTACATGATGTGTGTACTGCAATATTTTTCGACTTCGACAGTCCACCCTTTGGCAGTCATCAATAACTGCCACTAACTAACCAATAAACAGAAAAATATTACCTATACAATATATACAGCTTGGATGATCGGGGGAGAGTTGTAGGTGGGAAATGTATGACCTAGTGGGATAGTAAAAAGCATGTATGTATGAATCAATGTCTGAGGGGCATGTATCATCGTGCCGTATATGTTCTAAATAGGCTTCGAGGTATTGCGAAGTATACATTAAATCCTTCTCATCCCATATTAAGGGTCTGTAAATGGGCAAACAAACACTACCGAGCTCTTTTCGGCTTCTTATTCCAACAAATGGGGTGCACATTTAGTTGATGATACATGGAGGGGGAACATATGTGAGTGCTAGTATATGTGGCTATCACCTGTCGACTATGTGTGCCATTAACTGGAGGTTGCAGAGATGAAGATAAGACACATATATAAAAATACATTCACATAAACATTTTGGGTTGGGCTGACGTCTTTTCCGGTTGGATGTATCTGGGCAGAGGGGGAAACAGAGAAAAACGGGTGAAAGAAACAGGCCATGAAATTCATTTGCAATCCTTATCATAATGCTGTCTCTATGGATGGATCATAAACCGAATCTGCTGCTGCAACAATGCCCTCGCTCCTTAGACTCATCAAATTTGTGCTGCGCTTGCGCTGCGTCAGAATTCGAACACACCTAAGTATCAAACCAATAATTATGACAACACCTAGGATACACAGGAGAAACTTTCCTACACTTGCAATTACATTCTGCACCCACTCTCCTAATCCAGAAAACTATTTGAGTGGGTTCAACCATGAGACTCAGCCGGTCAATTCATTACCCACAGCCGTCAAGGTAAGATTGTGTCTCTTCCGGAACTCCCACTTCAACTGTAAGATCTCATCCATCTTTTGATCGATGATCTCCGTGGGGTCGTCAGTGCTGTTCGTGATATATGTACAGCACTTCACGCCATACTGAGTTGCCAAAGTGACACAATACCCACCCGTCACAGCCGTAACATAATTCAGGACCATCCTGTGCTGGACCAACTCTGTCTTGTATGCCTGTAACTCCCTGCCCCTATACCTAAAGGTGTCATCATACATCTCAGTGATATTATCTATCAAGTTCGCAAGCGCATAGATGTACCTAAAATTTATAATTCCTCTGGCAGTACGGGTGATGTCTAATGCGAGAAGAATTTGAATCCCGGTGGATTCATGGATCAAATCAGAGGCTGCGTGCTCGGCCCTATCTATGATGTGTCTCTTGATGATGTGTTCATAATGAGTATGAGTATAAGGAGTCTGAGCATTGAGGTGAACGTCTTTCATTTTGTCATGGGTTATGGTCATGACCTCTGGTAGTACCCTTCCAATGTAACACAATCCCTCAGAGCTCGGAGTTAAGCACTTGTACGCTTTCCTCCCACATATGAAATAGGTGTCGTCTGGGAGAACATAGGGGACAAAATGTAACATCACCATATTGCAAACTTTCCAAGTAAAGAAACCAATCCCTAGTTCTCTCATTTGTTCAGTACAAGTATCGGGCTGGATGATATGGGCACAATACCCTGACAATACTTTTCCAACCCACATGGTCTTGCTTCCACATGTATACCTATACCGAAAATACCTCCCACTATTGGCTATCTGGCGTACAAGTTCAGAGTCAATAGGCATCCTATCAGCTCTGTGTGAAAAAGTTATTGTCTGGTTATTCCACGTCACTTCCCAATTTCCTGGTTTTCGGAAATTGGAAATATTAAAACACAGCAGGGACCTATTTACATGATACTGGTGGAGCTTCAAACTAGGGGGCCTAGATATATTGAATTTCTTGTCCACCGGTCTCCCACCCCGTAATTCGAGTACCTCATCTATTGCTAAAGAGTATGGTACTAATCCTGACTTACTCTGAACTTGAGGTACCTGTGAGCACACCCAGCATTCTGTCTGGTTTAAGACCTTACCCACTAGTGAGTGGTAATCACTCAACGGATGGCGGTCCATGTCGATATTAAGGTTGGACTGACATCTCTGGATGCACCCATCCTCGACTATACTCTTGCAGTATTTACAAATACAATATTCGTCAGACAATAACCCTTCACAGTGCCTCCGAGCTCCATGACTACCAGAGCGCTTACTGATACCAGCCTTTACTCGAGTGATGTGCTGCTCCTGAGAGCCTACAAATTTGTACTCGCCATCAGAACCCATTCCAGATCCTTGCTCGACCTCTCTGGGACCCTCACCAAAACAAATTGTCCTGATCAAAAACAGAATTACTAGCAGTACCCGAAACACAGTCTCTTGTGATAGATCCATTTCGTAAGAAGGAAAATAAGGAGGAGAAAAGAAAGGAAAATGCAGGGGGTGGTGAAAAAAGAGAATGGTGCGACAACCGCCTTGGTCTTGTTGCTCTCCGTGCTCAGGTGCCTTTCAACAGTCCTGCCTCTCAACTTTCCCGGAACAAACACTCTAGTGATACGAGGTTCTCTTCACCTTGCTCTTTGAATACAGAGTTCTTTCCGGGTCAGCGACCTTCTTGCAGTGGGACGAGTGGACCCAAGTCTCTCTTTCGGCGACCTTTAGTGCTGTCGGGCTGGTTAACAAGACTTGGTATGGTCCTTCCCACCTGTCTATGAGGCAACCTGAGCGTAAGAAATTTTGAATCATCACATAATCCCCAGGCTCAATGTCATGACAATTACTGTCCGGTAGGTCAGGAATCACCAGCTTTAGATTTCTTTGTTGATTTCTCAGCTGCTGGTTCATCCTAACCAAATATTTCACAGTTATTTCCTTATTGCATTTCAAATCATCCTGGGGGTCTATCATTACGAGGTTGTCGACCAAAAAGAATTTCAAAAGGTGATAAGTTAAGCGGAGACCTGGGAGTGGTTCTGATGCTGTACAGCACTAGTGGCAAAGCTTCTGGCCACAGCAATCCAGTTTCAGCCATCACTTTGCTCAGCTTGTTCTTAATAGTGCTGTTCACTCTCTCTACCTTCGCACTCGCCTGTGGTCGGTACGGAGGATGTAGCTTGCTGTTAATTCCCATCAGTTTGCACATGACCTGAAAGACTTCACCTGTAAAATGGGTACCCCTATCGCTTTCAATCATTCTAGGGATACCATATCTGCACACAAATTCCTGCACGATTTTTTTTGCAGTGAACGTAGCAGTATTTGTGGCTGCGGGGAATGCTTCTACCCAGTTGGAAAACACATCAATACATACTAACACATATTTCAAATTCCTACAGGGTGGCCGTGTGCCGCCTCAGCTAGACTTGGAAGATATGCTCTGGGGGCCACTGGCTTACCGTGTCCACCTGTCCAAAGTCCTGAGGACTCCTGACCATACCCCTTTGACCTCCAGACCGCCTTTTCCTGTAGGGAACACAAATTTTGCATTTCAATTTACTATCATGTGTTATAATTTGTGTAAAGTAAACCGTCTCTGGATGAGAGAAGAGAAGGGAATAATAGTAAAAAAAAAAAAGAAAATGTCAGGTTTGGCATTCACCAACAGGCTGTCACACCATCATGCATATTGGTGTCTGTACACAGTCTCCCTTCACCAGTATTCTCATTCTTCATCCTTTGTGCATGACCAGGCACACTGCAGTAATACTGGTGTCATCATGCTGGTGAGATATACTGGATTTGGGCAGAACTCTGATGGACCGAGTAGGCATATGGCGTTTGAACTGTAATCGGGTCCATGTATTGTACCCTCCTGTCGTGAATGTAAGAGATGAGGAGGAAACTTTGAAGAAAAATCACATATAGGTTATGCCACGATCCGGGTATCTGGACGCCATAACTTGCCTTTTAGATGCCTTCTGAAGCTGGCTCAGCGTTCCAGGGCCTGATCTCATCTGTGTTACTGATGTCCACACTCTGCATATCCCTCCTGTCACTCTGAGACGCTGTCACATCGGCGCCATGTTTGAACCTAGTGTGGCGTCTTCCGTCCTCCGCGGCCTCCGCCGCCGCTCCTGTGTTCCAGTATGCAGGTTGTCAGAGTGGTGCCCCATGCCTGCCGCGGCCTCCGCTGTCATCCATGTGTCTCAGTGTGCAGTTGTCAGTTTGGCGTCTCCTGTCCTCCGCGGCCGGCGCCGCCATTGCTGCTATGTTTCCACATGGTTTTCCAAACCAACTTTCCCTCCAGTACTAACATGGGCGCAGCCATGTTTGTTCCAGTCACATGTTCAATCTCCACCAATCCGCTGCACTGTGAATCTGCATGATTGGCCAGCCAATGCCTGCCCTGCAGCAGGTATAAGTATCCTGTGCCTGAACCAGGAAATGGTCAGTGCTTTGAATGTCAAACCTTGATCCAGTCTCTCTCTCCTGTGGTTGTTTCTCCAGGTTCCAGCTCCTGTCTCCAGCATCCACTACGAGACCCGCACCTGCCTTCCATCCTGCGGTGCAGCCTGACTCTGCAGCCCTCCATGGCTATTCCAGCTTCCAGCTATTAACCCATCTGCTTCCAGCGGTCAGCTTCCAGCAGTATCCAGTTTCCTTAAAGTGCCGGTGTTATTCCAGCGGATCCTTACTTACCAGCAGTATCCACTACCACCGGTAACCTCTTTTCAACTCTTCTGTATCTACGCTCCCTAGCATCTTACAGTATCTATTCCGTGTCTTCATCACCTGGCTGGTTCCATCCAGCATTCACTCCGTGTCTTCATCACCTGGCTGGTTCCATCCAGCATTCACTCCATGTCTTCATCACCTGGCTGATTCCATTCAGCATCTACTCCGTGTCTCTACCACCTGGCTGGTTCCATCCAGTATCTACAACAGTCTGTTCAAGTTACCAACTACATCTACACTTCTACTGGCGTGTTCCTCGGCTATCTTCACTACTACAGCCAGGCCTGGTAAGGTTATTCCATCAAAGGACTTTAACATCTATTCCTCAACCTACCAGTGCTCTGTGATACCTCTCATGGTTATAAGTGATCCAGGAACTGTATTATTTGCCATTTGCTTTTATCAACTGTGAATACTGTTGTTTCTACACGGAGTCTGTTAATAAAACTTTTATTGACTTTTAACCTGGTTGTCATGGTCACACCTTCGGGTAATCCTTCTACACTTACATGTCCAGGGGTCTGATTAAACCTCCCAAGTTTAATTTCATTTCACCCCCTACAACTGAGGCTTCCTCCTGTCAGCCTAAACCCTTAGTTGTGACAGTAAGCACTGACCATATGAATCCAGTCGGAGACCAGGATCAAGCGGCCAGGCCGATGCAAGAACTGGCAGCCAGACTCGAACATCAGGAGGCTGCACAAGGCCACATCATCCGCTGTCTCCAGGATCTCTCTACCCGACTGGATGGGATTTAAACGACCGTCCGGTGCATCCACCACAGTGACACCAGCTGTAACCCCACCCACCTTACCCATTTCTACTCCACGTCTTCATTTTCCAACGCCAGCAAAATTTGACGGATCTCCAAGATTCTGCAGGGGATTTCTCAACCAATGTGAAATCCATTTTGAGCTACAACCTGGCAATTTCCCCAGTGATCGTACTAAAATTGCCTATATTATTTCCCTTCTCAGTGGCTCAGCCCTTGATTGGGCATCACCTTTATGGGAGAAGTCTGATACCCTGTTGTCTTCCTTTACTGATTTTATAGCTACATTCAGGCGCATCTTCGAAGAGCCAGGCCGGGTAACCTCTGCTTCATCTGAGATTCTCCATTTACGCCAGGGAACACGTGCTGTGGGACAGTATCTCATACAGTTCAAGATCCTGGCATCCGAACTGGCATGGAACGACGAGGCCCTGTATGCTGCATTCTGGCATGGCTTATCAGAACGCATCAAAGATGAATTAGCTACCAGAGACTTGCCTTCTAAGTTGGATGAGCTAATTTCACTATGCACAAAGGTTGATCTTCGTTTTAGAGAAAGAGCAACTGAGCGAGGAATATCATCTATTCCAAAGTCTTCTGCTCCTCCTCCTCGTCAACCATCTCCATCCAAAGATGAGCCCATGCAAATTGGCCGTTCCCGTCTATCTCCCGCTGAGCGCCGAAGACGTCTCTCTGGGTCTCTCTGTCTCTACTGTGCAGCTCAGTCTCACGCTATCAATGCTTGTCCCAAACGTCCGGGAAACTCCAAGTCCTAGCTCGCCAAGGAGAGGGCCAGCTAGGAGTAATGATCTCCTCTCCATCTCCTCATGATTTTAATCTCTCAGTCTCGCTTCAAATTGCTCAACGTTATAGGAACGTCATTGCCCTCCTTGATTCCGGAGCAGCTGGGAATTTCATAACCGAAGCCTATGTTAAACGGTGGTCCCTACCCACCGAGAGACTTCCTACGTCTATTTCCTTGACTGCTGTGGATGGCAGTAAGATTTTTGACGCAGTTATTTCTTTAAGGACTCTACCAGTTCGTCTGAGAGTAGGAGTTCTTCATTCAGAATTTATTTCCTTTTTAGTGATTCCAAGAGCCACACATCCAGTGGTTTTGGGCCTTCCATGGCTCCGTCTTCACAATCCATCGTTTGACTGGACGACTACACAAATACTAGCACGGGGTCCCTCCTGTGCTGAGACCTGTTTGTCCAAAGTGCTTCCTGTTTGTTCTTCCTCCCCCAGGTCGTCTGATGTTCCACCTCCTCCATATCAAGACTACACAGATGTGTTCAGTAAAGCCTCCGCTGATATCCTTCCTCCTCATAGAGAATAGGACTGTCCAATTGATCTCATCCCAGGGAAGGTTCCACCTCGAGGCCGAACTTATCCGTTGTCCCTTCCAGAGACGCATTCCATGGAGGAGTACATCAAAGAGAACCTGGCGAAGGGTTTTATTCGACCTTCCTCTTCTCCAGCTGGCGCAGGCTTCTTTTTCGTTAAAAAGAAAGATGGTGGCCTGCGGCCGTGCATCGACTACAGAGGTTTGAACGACATTACCGTTAAGAACCGTTATCCTTTACCCTTGATTACAGAGCTCTTTGATAGAGTTAGCGGAGCAACCATCTTTACAAAGTTGGATTTGAGGGGTGCCTACAATCTCATCCGACCCCGTGAGGGTGACGAGTGGAAGACCGCCTTTAACACCCGGGATGGACACTATGAGTACCTCGTCATGCCCTTCGGATTGAGCAACGCTCCAGCTGTTTTCCAGCATTTCGTAAATGAAATCTTCAGAGACATCCTGTACCGCCATGTCGTGGTTTATCTAGATGATATCCTTATCTTTGCCAATAATCTAGAGGAACATCGCTTCTGGGTAAAGGAGGTTCTGTCCCGTCTCCGTGTCAATCATCTCTATTGCAAATTAGAGAAATGTGTTTTTGAAGTCAAATCCATTCCGTTTCTAGGTTACATTGTGTCCGGTTCCGGACTAGAGATGGATCCTGAGAAACTACAAGCAATCCAGAATTGGCCGATTCCCCTAACCCTCAAAGGGGTCCAGAGGTTCTTAGGGTTCGCCAATTACTACAGAAAGTTTATACGAGACTTTTCCACCATTGTGGCGCCTATCACTGCTTTTACCAAGAAGGGTGCTAACCCGTCCAAGTGGTCTGAAGAAGCTACGCAAGCTTTTTATCTATTAAAGCAACGCTTCATCTCTGCACCAGTTCTGAAACAGCCCGACATCGACTCTCCTTTCATCCTTGAGGTAGATGCCTCCTCCGTTGGAGTAGGAGCGGTGTTATCCCAGAGGGCTAAAGATGGTCATCTACATCCTTGCAGTATCTTATTGACTGGAAGGGCTATGGTCCTGAAGAACGCTCTTGGACCAATGCTTCAGATGTCCATGCTCCTGCCTTGGTCCGGAATTTCCACTCTAAGTTTCCTCAAAAGCCGAAGAAGTGTCCTGGGGCCACTCCTAAAGGGGGGGTGCTGTCACGATCCGGGTATCTGGACGCCATTACTTGCCTTTTAGATGCCTTCTGAAGCTGGCTCAGCGTTCCAGGGCCGGATCTCATCTGTGTTACTGATGTCCACACTCTGCATATCCCTCCTGTCACTCTGAGACGCTGTCACAGCGGCGCCATGTTTGAACCTAGTGTGGCGTCTTCCGTCCTCCGCGGCCTCCGCCGCCGCTCCTGTGTTCCAGTATGCAGGTTGTCAGAGTGGTGCCCCATGCCTGCCGCGGCCTCCGCTGTCATCCATGTGTCTCAGTGTGCAGTTGTCAGTTTGGCGTCTCCTGTCCTCCGCGGCCGGCGCCGCCATTGCTGCTATGTTTCCACATGGTTTTCCAAACCAACTTTCCCTCCAGTACTAACATGGGCGCAGCCATGTTTGTTCCAGTCACATGTTCAATCTCCACCAATCTGCTGCACTGTGAATCTGCATGATTGGCCAGCCAATGCCTGCCCTGCAGCAGGTATAAGTATCCTGTGCCTGAACCAGGAAATGGTCAGTGCTTTGAATGTCAAACCTTGTTCCAGTCTCTCTCTCCTGTGGTTGTTTCTCCAGGTTCCAGCTCCTGTCTCCAGCATCCACTACGAGACCCGCACCTGCCTTCCATCCTGCGGTGCAGCCTGACTCTGCAGCCCTCCGTGGCTATTCCAGCTATTAACCCATCTGCTTCCAGCGGTCAGCTTCCAGCAGTATCCAGTTTCCTTAAAGTGCCGGTGTTATTCCAGCGGATCCTTACTTACCAGCAGTATCCACTACCACCGGTAACCTCTTTTCAACTCTTCTGTTTCTACGCTCCCTAGCATCTTACAGTATCTATTCCGTGTCTTCATCACCTGGCTGGTTCCATCCAGCATTCACTCAGTGTCTTCATCACCTGGCTGGTTCCATCCAGCATTCACTCCGTGTCTTCATCACCTGGCTGATTCCATTCAGCATCTACTCCGTGTCTCTACCACCTGGCTGGTTCCATCCAGTATCTACAACAGTCTGTTCAAGTTACCAACTACATCTACACTTCTACTGGCGTGTTCCTCGGCTATCTTCACTACTACAGCCAGGCCTGGTAAGGTTATTCCATCAAAGGACTTTAACATCTATTCCTCAACCTACCAGTGTTCTGTGATACCTCTCATGGTTATAAGTGATCCAGGAACTGTATTATTTGCCATTTGCTTTTATCAACTGTGAATACTGTTGTTTCTACACGGAGTCTGTTAATAAAACTTTTATTGACTTTTAACCTGGTTGTCATGGTCACACCTTCGGGTAATCCTTCTACACTTACATGTCCAGGGGTCTGATTAAACCTCCCAAATTTAATTTCATTTCACCCCCTTCAACTGAGGCTTCCTCCTGTCAGCCTAAACCCTCAGTTGTGACAGGTTAGTAACAGATAAGTTTGTAAAGGCAAAGAAGATTTTATAAAATTTGACAACTGGATTGGGCACTATGGGGAATGACTTTTCTATTAGGTCTTCACCCCTAAAAAAAATTCTATGTGTGTCATATCTCTACTGGGACTATCCCAGCCATCAATCCAGTGTCCTGTCCATCCTAAATTCATAGGGAACCCGGTATCTGTGAGATAATTTCCTCTACCTGTGATGGACATGCATCTAGAACAGTGAAATGCAACATTAGTCTTCGTGGGTATCCAACATACTTTGTACTTCCTGAGAGGGAGCACGCTATATGTATACCATATATAACAAAATTCCTGTTAAATTAATCAGGGGCCATTTCTGCTAGAGAAAGAAGCAAAAGTTTAGAGGCCTCATCTTAACCCCAGCAAGTTTTGTCAAAAGGGTAAAGTTGCATTTATTCCGTTCTTCCCATTAACCGAATCTGTGTTTTCTATATGGCTCGTGATTCCTTACTATATGTCCCTTGATCCCGTCTATGTGTTTAATAATGTGGCTTGTTTTCCCTGTCTAGGGGTCTATATTGACTATGTGTCCTACTACTCCTACAATCTCTGGCAAAATGTCCTTTATTTCTACAAATGTAACATATTCTTGTTCGTGATGTACCACCAGGGGTCTGTGGTTTTGGCTGATGGGGCTTTCCTGTAATTTGCATCGTTCCCTATATCCGATACCCCAATGTATCTATCCATTATTTGCAAAGCCCGATGGAAATATTCAGATGCCATTTAATTTTCTCTCTGTTTTATGGAGAAAATGTTTCTTCACTTAACAGTAGTGGGGAAATACAACTCTAGTTGCATGTTAATTCGTTCCACGTTCTCCTGATTGTGTTTGTCAGTCATAGGACCATCCGACTCTAATCTACAATCAGTGATAAATTTTTGGGTGTCAATATTAGGGGGTAGGCACGCTTTTAAAAGTTTCCACCAATCTTTGTTTGCCGGTTCATATGCATTACACAGACCCTTTACATACTTCTGACATCTGGCTAAATGCTTCTGGGGATCGGGGAATTCTGAAATGATTGACCGAAGTTCTGATCTGGACCACGGGCAATACATTGCATTATTCCTGGTGAGGATTTCTCCCTGACTATCGGTTACCCCATTGGGAGTTACTATTTCCAAGACAGGATGTAATCCTACCATTCCATTCCTAATCTGCTCACTGTGAGGTGTTAATGTCTCGGTGTAATGAACAGTCTCACACTTACCGATGTCTGAGATCTCACCAGTCCTTTTAGTGGGGGATACTGTTACTGCTCTTACTGGTTGGACAGGCCCCACCTGAGTTTCCTGCAAGGTGACTGCCTGAATGAGAGCTGCGATTTGGCTGGGTCCTTCATCTTCCTGTGACCTATAACCTTGGAGAGACTTCAAAACAGGATACAACTTGCAATAGTTAGGGTTAATACATTGCTCTTGTATTCTACTATCATTTACAGATATACCATTGACTGTATCCATTTCTTCCCTTCGACCTGTGTCGATAATGGTGTGTCCGTTCCCTCATTCCTGCTAGGTTTGGAACTTACTTTGCGAGTTTGTTCCCTTTGCACCTCCCCCTCTTGTTGCCTCAGGTTTAAACAATCGTTTGTCTGATCCTTTGTTTTCTGGATTTAATAAGACATATTTTACTACCTATATTCTGCAGTACCTCTGGTTCAAAGCAGCCCACCCTAGGAAATGATACCCTATCTTTCTCAGTCATACGTACCCATTCGTCACAATAAACTTCAGCGTGTGGACCATATTTCCCACACATTATAAACCTCGCTGACCCCTTGGGACGCGGCTCTCCAGCCTGAACCCTGGCTACCATATGTCTCTTACTTGAGCAACTGGCTCCCATAATTATGGGCCTTTTCCCACAAACACCAAAATACTCAATGCAAGCAGACGGTGAAAGTTCTCTGAGCGCTCTTCACCTGCTCTCGCCCACGTTGGCCAGTACTACGATACACTGTTGATAGCGGAAGGCAATGTACCCAACTTAGGGCCCCTAATTGGCTTATATTTACTGGAAGTTTTTAGGAGTGACTTACCCTTTCCAGTAAATATCTGCCGTTGGAGATTTTCCTGAGAGAGACCAGCGATAACTCCCTATGCACTTGTACACAAATCACGCTTGCGTATGCTCTACACAGCGATAATGATACTGCAATTTTATGCAAAAGCTCATAAAAGGGGTATCAAGTTGCTCTATGTATCGCACCCACAAACACGCGGTCCAATCGCACAGCGTATAGGTACTTGTTACCTATCCGCCCTATGACCACTGGAATCGAATCACAAGCTGCGAAACCTCAGCCGGAGCGTATCAAAAAAACTACATGGGTCACAATTCACAATTCCCTACCACGCTCCTGTGCAAGTCTCCTCATGACTTACGTACTTTACTATACTAACGTGAGTCAGCCGCCTCACGCCGCCAAGCCTCCTCTCACTTGGTGTACCAAACGACGGGATCCTGAATTCCGGAGTTCAAACCCACTCACTCCTGCTTTCAGCTCACACAAATAAACAGTGTTTTTCTGTACAGGATATGTCCACTCTTTCTGGTCGGCAGCTTTTACCCCAGAGGCAATACAGTTTAAACAAAGTCTTGTACTAATCTGCTTTTGAAATCGGATAGTTATGTGATATTGTATTTAAAGTATACTATCCCCAGTTAATTGAACAACTATCGTGTGGTTTTATTATGCGCACACAACCCTACGCAAGCTTGCGTAATTACGCAACTGTGCATACCTCTATGCCACGTGTGCGGCCTTGCGCCACGTGCACATTTTTGTACGCTGTCCTCACGTTCCATATCACCTGTACCGATGTGCGTACGCAATGCCCACTAGACACAATGCCCACTAGACACAACCTACACTTGTTCTGTGTAACCCTTTATGACTGGGCCAGACCTGCGTTTTGTGTCTTTATAATTACTCCCTTAACACACAATTCAAATTTATCTATATAGCAACAAATATATCTGATTTCACACAGATCTAACCTGGCTTAGTAATCTATACCTTGCGGCAACAATATGTGAGAGGGTATGCGAAGTATCGGTGCCCTTTGTGTACGCTTTTGGTGCCAAAGAAAATTACACAGATTTTTAAATAGCCTTTTTCCTGTTTACCTACGGGTTCTATCAGCACCTCTGCAGACCAGACAGAGCAGACGCAATTTAACAGCACACAAATAGGGTTTTTAGAACATCCAACAACCAGAAAAAGGTTTAACGTAGATATCTTTCCATCCGTTGCTGATAGATTAAAGTCTGCTATGACCTGCTAGCCTGTGAGCATGTGAAAACCGGATGAGCTCCCAATTGTAAATGTTGATTTACTTACAGGACTAAAAGCTATACTTTAAACACACTTAATACACTTTAATATTGAGCCGCTGCGGCCAATGTAATTAACCTTCACCCTTATATTGTTCACAAACCTTATGTACACAAGATCGTACCGTGTACGCACTCTGCGTACGTACGCCGAAAGGGCGTAGTGACTACACAGTTTGCGTACACAGGCCTATACGCTGTTAGCACAATGCAGCAGCCAGAGTGGCTGTAGATACACTTTAAACCTTAGCAAGGAAATTGGACACGACACCAATTGTAATTCAAAGCTAGGTTGGGGTGTAACCCACCAATGGTTCTTTACTTGCAGGGGGTTACAATATAAACCGTACAATACAATAGAAAATGGCTACAGTCAATGGTACATACGTTTTGGTTTCGCCTGCCCTTCCCATCCGGTCCTCAATCATCAAGGTTGATGATCTTCAGAGATTGAGAGAGTGGCCTGGCCTGCAGCTGGCTATTTATAGATTTGTTCAAAACCTAACACAATGGGAACTGTAATCTCTTTATCCATTGGACACAGGGATGGTCATTTACAGTACAGGAGAGGTCATAGGTCAGTTTGACTAGGTGGGCGATGTCTGTTCCAGGTGCACATGCAGAGGGTCTCCTCTGGGTTCCCACCGCATATCAAGTGTACAGTAAATACAGTTTATATTTATATTCTGCTCCTGTGCATAACTATCCGCAGGAGCGTGCAATCTTCTGCAAACTAACACCAAAATATTGCTCTTAAAATACCCTACAGCTGGATACCAAACACCTCCTTATAACCTAGTTCTGTCCCCTCCTGTCCTGTAAAGGTGAATCCCTTTGTTCTTATACCATTTAAACATGTGTAACTCACTGGTGTGGTGCAGGGAGACTATGTGTACATTGTGCACTATTTGGATTAAATATGTAATGTGTTTTTATGGCTTTTTCATGCGATTACAAACACTACCGTAATTACTCATACTACGCGCTAATACGCAGGACCGCGGGAGCGACCATATGCAAATTGCAAATATGTGCACGCACGGCAGAGCAAGTACGCGCACAGAGGCCATCTGTGTGTAGTTTGTACGTGATGTGTGTACTGCAATATTTTTCAACTTCGACAACCCGGACACAGAGATCCCCTTCCAGGTGTTGATGACGGACGAGCTGGGAATGAAAGGAGATAACGGAAGGAGTATCAACTCTTTTCCCAAGGGAAAGAGGATACTCCCAGGGTGGCGGCGACTTTCACCGGTTAGGTGAAAATCATCATCGGCACATAGCCTCAGCCACCCAATTTTCACACACTCGCACTCTCGCACGTAGTGTGATATAGGAGGTTCTCACATCCGTGAGAAAACCCCTAATCAGGCGCTCGGAGGACAGACAGACAAAAGGGACAGACAGACACAGATATTACTCACCGTTGCCAATCTTGCACTGCGAACTTCTTCTCCACTTACAGGTCCCTGTAAGGAGGCAAACAAACAACAGCAGTGGCGTGCAGGGCCTAACTCTACCCTAGTGTGCATCCGCTAAACCAGCTACATGAACAGAGCCCTCAAACTAGCTCAGGTGTTGGTGGTGCAACACAAACTCTAGGCACAACCTTTCAAACAAATACTTTGCCCTGCATGTTTACAACAGGCATCACAATACAAGATCAAACGGTGCTGTCCCTTTAAATCCCTAACTACTCTAGACTACCAGGAAGTGGGTGCCACACAGCCTACCCACCTTCCCTTACAGTCACTTACCTACCAGGGGCTCAGGCCAAGCGGGCCTGCCTACCTGTACACACCGGGGTGGCCTGGGCCTAGTGCCCAGTACCACCTTTATTCACCTTGGGGGGAAAGTACCCCTCTATTTGCTGGGCTTAGTGCCCCCTATTTATCCACAGGCCTGAGGCCTGACTCTACCTGATGTTACCCATGGGTCTAGTGCCCGCCTGTAGTGCCACAGGCCTGTGGCCAGACTGTGCCCCACGGGCCTAATGCCCGATCCCTGGTGGTCTAGGGAAGAAGGGGTTAACAGGTGCCCTCACCGAGGGCCTCCCTGTTACGGTGGGAGAGGCACCAGTGGGGAGCTTCGTTAGCTCTTCTGCATTCCTCCCCTGGTGGCTTCTCCGGGTCCTCAGCCGCGCTCTTCTGCCACTGGCCCGTCCTGGCCAGCGGTGCCGCCATCTCTTCTCAGCGTCCAGCCACCGCTGGACATCTTCTCTCAGTAGCCAGGTGTCTTCTGGCCTCTTCCGGAGCTCTTCCCGCGTTGTCCTCTTCTGTTCAGCGCCGCCCGGCTCTTCACCGCTCTTCAGCATGGCCTCCCGTCTTCTTCTCCTCCCGGCGTTGTCTGACGTCATTCCAAGGGAGCAGGGCCTATGATACGGTGAGCGCTGATTGGCTCGTCGCGTCCGCCTGTGATTGGCCGGCGCCCCGCGAGCCAATCACAGCTCGCGGGGCACCGGATTTGAAAAGACACGGCCGGCGCTTCTCATTGGCGGCCAAATTGGTGCAGGGAAACAACTAGTCCCTGCACTGGACACCCGCCGCTGACGCTCACTGACAGGCACTGGGGACAGACACACTGTCCAAGCGCTGTCAGACATGTTGTCCCGCAGGGGACACAGATTCCCTGCGTGCTGCTGTTGGGATGTGTCCTGTGGTACTGGGCACATCTCCACAGGATCAACTCCAGTTATTACTGTAGGTAGCACAAAAAGCAAACTAAAAGCCCAGACTTCTTGGGAGAGAGACTTAGGCAGACCTCTTGCGGATGAGGAATGGGACCGCCTCTTCTCAGCGTCCAGTCGCCGCTGGACATCTTCTCTCAGGAGCCAGGTGTCTTCTGGCCTCTTCCGGAGCTCTTCCCGCGTTGTCCTCTTCTGTTCAGCGCCGCCCGGCTCTTCACCGCTCTTCAGCATGGCCTCCCGTCTTCTTCCCCTCCTGGTGTTGTCTGACGTCATTCCAAGGGGGCGGGGCCTATGATACAGCGAGCGCTGATTGGCTCATCGCGTCCGCCTGTGATTGGCTGGCGCCCCGCGAGCCAATCACAGCTCGCGGGGCGCCGGATTTGAAAAGACGCGGCCGATGCTTAACCGGTCCCTGCACTGGACACCCCCCGCTGACGCTCACTGACAGGCACTGGGGACAGACACACTGTCCCAGCGCTGTCAGACATGTTGTCCCGCAGGGGACACAGATTCCCTGCGTGCTGCTGCTGGGATGTGTCCTGTGGTACTGGGCACATCTCCACAGGATCAACTCCAGTTATTACTGTAGGTAGCACAAAAAGCAAACTAAAAGCCCAGACTTCTTGGGAGAGAGACTTAGGCAGACCTCTTGCGGATGAGGAGTGGAACAGTGTCTTCAGTGTTTTAAAATATCTAGGTGCGTCAATCACTCCGAAATGTTTTTAAAATGTATTCATAGGGCCTACTTTACCCCTGACAGACTGCATAAAATCTGGACATCTGTATCTGACTCTTGTTGGAGGAAATGCAGTGATATGGGTGATATCTTTCATATATTCTTGGCATGCCCCATCATACAGCCTCTTTGGAAAGAAGTGTTCCATTTGATAAGCGTAATTCTAGGTCTAAATGTACTGTACCTTCTATACCCTGGTCAGCTCTCTGTAGGTGATAAATACTTGTTGGTCCATATTCTTATAGCTGCCAAGGCTGCTATCGCCCAATTATGGAAATCGGATAAGATTCCCTCTTTAGTGATTATTCAAAATAAAATTCATAAACATTTTATTTGCGGAACCGCTGAAGCTAAATATTCCTCCTCCCCGAATTCGATCCATATGAAATGGTTTAATTGGACTCTTTACAGGGAAAAGGTGGGTCACACAACGGCTTGCAGTTTCTCTACTGATCCCTCGGGTGTAGTATGGTATGCCGGCGGCCGGGCTCCCGGTGACCAGCATACCGGCGCCGGGAGCCCGACCGCCGGCATACCGACAGCGTGGCGAGCGCAAAGGAGCCCCTTATGGGCTCACTGCGCTCGCCGCGCCACGCTATTTTATCTCCCTCCAGGGGGGTCGTGGACCCCCACGAGGGAGAATATCTGTCGGTATGCCGGGTGTCGGGATTCCAGCGCCGGTATACTGTGCGCCGGGATCCCGACATTTGGCATACTGAAGACCACCCGATCCCTCAGTGCTGTGTTCTCCATAGTCTCCTCCTTGTTAGATTAGACTTGATGCTTTCAGTATGTAACCTTGTGCTTATCCCCTCTGTTTTTCTTCTTATACTCAATTGTCATTGCTGTGAGTAGCAACACAACTTGCTATATTTATTGTCACTTGGTCTCCTCTACAGTATTTTGCTTTTTATCTTTATTGATGACATTGTTATTTGGATCATGTTCCTGGCTTCCCCCTTTTTGTCTTCCCCTACTTCTTTTTTTTCTGTATCCCCATTTCAACTTGAAAGACTTTCAATAAAAATCTAATGTTAAAAAAATACAAAATAAGAATTGTAAGGAATTGTGACTTTTTTTGATAAAACTGAAATGCAAAAGCAATTTATAGCAAGTTTCTTGTATGACCATGAGTGCAGCCTCCATTGCAACCTACTATATTGGTACTATTGTGTGGCCACTCTCCACCTGTTTTTTGCGCCTTCAGCGTGCACTGTCCCTTTGTTATGTATGGGAGGGAGGGCGCAAATATATATTTTGCAGGGGGGCGCCGAACACCCTTGCACCGGCCCTGCCCTGTACCCAGACCCTCACATACTAACACACAGACCCCTGTATATCCAGCATCTCACACACTGCCCCTGTACCCAGCCACCCACCAGCACCTCACACACAGCCCACTGTACCCAGCCACTCACCGGCACCTCACACACTGCCCTCTGTACCCAGCCACTCACCGGCACCTCACACACTAAACACAGAACCCTTGTGTCCAACACCTCACACACTGCCCCCTGTACCCAGCACCACATACACTGCCCCCCCGTACTTAGCCCCTCACACACACACAGACCCCTGTATCCAGCACCTCACACACTGCCCCCTGTACCCAACCACTCACCAGCACCTCAACACTAAACACAGACCCCTTGTGTCCAACACCTCACACACTGCCCCCTGTACCCAGCACCACACACACTGCCCCCCCCCCCCGTACTCAGCCCCTCACACACTAACACACACACAGACCCCTGTATCCAGCACCTCACACACTGCCCCCTGTACCCAGCCCCTCACACACTAACACACAGACCCTTGTATATATCCAGGACCTCACACACTGCCCCCTGTACCCAGCACCACATACACTGACACACAGCCCCTTACCAGCACCTCACACACTGCCCCTGTACCCAGCTCCTCACACACTAACACACAGACTCCTGTATCCAGCACCTCACACAATGCCCCAGGGCCAGATTAACGCTCTGGGGGGCCTGGGTTACTTAAGTCAACGGGCCCCCAGACACACATATATATTTATATATATATTTTGAATACATACACACACACACAGCAAATGTATGCACAACACACACACTCAGCATACATACATATATATATATATATATATATATAAACACACAACACAGTCATACACAGCACTACCTACACACACACTGCATACATACATATACGCAACACACATGTCATACAGTCACACACAGCAAACATACCGTCACACCCAGCATACATACACATAACATACACACAGCTTTCCTACAAACACACACATAGCATGCATACATACACTCAACATACCCACACCGACACAGTCCCCCTGCACCCAGTCCTTCACCAGCCCCAGCACCCCTGTATCCAGCACCACACACACTACCCCCTGTACCAGACCCTCACATACTAACATACAGACCCCTGTATCCAGCACCTCATGCAATGACACACAACACCCTGCACCCAGAGGAGCTGCCTTAGCAGAAAGTAGCAGGCACAATGGGGTAAATTTACCAAGATGGGAGTTCTATTTAACATGGAATGTTGCCCATAGCAACCAATCAGATTACAGGTATTAACTTCTAGAAGGTGGTGCTAGATAAATGAGAAATAGTATCTGATTGGTTGCTATGGGCAACATCCCATCTTCAATAGAACTCCCATCTTACTAAATTTTCTACAATTTCTGTAAAAGACCCAAGGAAAGCTGTCACTTCATCCAACAGAATCAGACCCTATGAGGAGGGAATCTCCTGCCCCGCGTAAAAGACTCCACCCCCTCAACACTCCGCCTCCATTAGGGCTGCATCCAGAAATTTCCCGGGCTGGTTTACTATCCAATCCGCCCCTGCCTGGGTCCATGACCCTGCTCTGTACCAGGGTTTTTCCCAGGTGGAACCTGGTTCTAGTGTGAACACATCCAACCTGGATTTTTAGACTTGGATTGGAAGAAAAGTATCCGACTGGCTGTTTGGTTAATGGCTATAACATAACGCAGCAAAGTTTAGACTATTACACACTAGACTACGTAAATGCTGTATACGTGCAGGAAGCTCACACATGAGAAGAGCAGATCTGAGACTGAGGAATTGTAATACTGGTTCCCAGGTTCAGTGTGAATGCATCTGACCCGGAAATTTCCAGTGTGAATGGGGGACTCAGACTGAGACCCGGGAAATTCCCAGGTTGATGGACCTGGGTCATACCCATGTTTTTCCTGCAGTGGCATGCGGTGAGGTCAGTGGCTGGTGAGGCACTACACCCATAGGGGTATATGCAATTGCGGTCGAATTGCCGCGAAAGTAAAAAAACGGGACATTTTCGACAAAAAAAACATGTCGAATTGGATTCGTCAATGCAATACAGTACTTTTCGTCAAAATACCTGCCGTTTCAGATTCGACTTTTTTCAAATCGACATTTTCAAAATTCGACATGTCTGCAATGGTCAAAATGCGGCTTTTCGACAAAAGTATATTCAATTGAAGAATGTCGATTCGACAACAGTGCTTTTCGACAGCAATTACGTCAATTTCATTCTGCCTCACTTTGCTGGCGGGATCTAATAAAAAAAAAATTTTAAATGTATTTTTTTTTTGCTTTTTGGATTGCTAATAGCATATCTATTTATATTTGAAGGGATTATCTACTTGGTTTGTCTTTTTTTGACTCACAATTATTATTTAATTGATTTTTTAAAAGAATATTTTTTTCTTCACTCTGCTGAGGGAAATGTACCCATGATTCCACAGTTTTACCCAGGATACACTTCTGCAAAGCCACTCCTCTCCTCACTCCCGTTTTTGAGACTTCAGGGAGAGGAGCCATTACAGTCAGCTCTCTTGTGGAATCGTTTTTTTAGGACAATCCCTGCGTTTTAAAACACATTTATATCCTATTTTTGTACTGACTACAATAAGGAGCCTTTTTCTGACCAGATTGTGATGTTCATGCTGGCTGCAAGCATGGAGGAAGAAAGGGCTGCTGAACATCAGGATCAAGGTCAGCAAATGTCTGCATTGGGTGAGCCAGTATTGCGTGTTTCATTTCCACGTCCACGCCAGTATCGCACTAGGCGTGAACTGGAGGATCTCAGCGAGTTCGAGGTGATTCAAAATTATCGCTTATCGACTCGCGACATATATTCGCTGTACGCTCTGTTGGAGGCCGACCTGGAACCTCGGGCATGGACCAATCGCGCAGTCAGCGGTTCCCAGAAACTGCTGGCTACGTTACATTTTTTGGCGTCAGGCACATTCCAGCCTACTTTGTCTCAAACATGCGGTTTTTCGCAGTCGACACTGTCGCGCTGTATAACCCAGGTCATTAGGGCTTTCCGCAAATTGACGATCCAGTTTATCACATTTCCAGATACGGACAGCGGATGTCGTGAGATCAAATTAGGCTTTTTTACCAAATACAATTTTCCCAATGTTCTGGGCGCGATTGACTGTACCCACGTGCAGATCAGACCGCCACGGAATTCAGAAGAATGTTTTCGGAACCGAAAACATTTCCATTCCATGAATATACAGGAGGTCTGTGATGTCAACATGAAATTTTTGAATATTTTTGTGGGATTTCCTGGATCGTCTCACGACTCCTTCATCCTAAGTCAGTCATCGCTGTTTGACAATTTCGAAACAGGAAACATGCCGGGTGGCTGGCTGTTAGGTATTTATTTTAATAGTTTTTATTTTATTTTTTATTTTTTTATTTTTTTTATATTACCCACCATTTTTTTTTATTTCCATAGGCGATGCGGGGTATCCCAACAAATCGTGGCTCTTGACCCCATTGTCTTATCCTGTTGGTAGAGCAGAAAAACGTTACCAAGAGACATACAAAGCATCGAGGCAAGTAATTGAGCGTGCCTTCGGTGTACTTAAAAGCCGGTTTAGATATTTAGGGGGTCATTCCGAGTTGTTCGCTCGCAAGCGGATTTTAGCAGATTTGCTCATGCTAAGCCGCCGCCTACTGGGAGTGAATCTTAGCATCTTAAAATTGCGAACGATGTATTCGCAATATTGCGATTACACACCTCATAGCAGTTTCTGAGTAGCTTCAGACTTACTCGGCATCTGCGATCAGTTCAGTGCTTGTCGTTCCTGGTTTGACGTCACAAACACACCCAGCGTTCGCCCAGACACTCCTCCGTTTCTCCGGCCACTCCTGTGTTTTTTCCGGAAACGGTAGCGTTTTTTCCCATACGCCCATAAAACGGCCTGTTTCCGCCCAGTAACACCCATTTCCTGTCAATCACATTACGATCGCCAGAACGATGAAAAAGCCGTGAGTAAAATTCCTAACTGCATAGCAAATTTACTTGGCGCAGTCGCAGTGCGAACATTGCGCATGCGCATTATAAGCGGAAAATCGCTGTGATGCGAAGATTTTTACCGAGCGAACAACTCGGAATGACCCCCTTAGACACTTCCGGTGGTGCTCTTTTGTACTCACCGGCGAAGGTTTGCTGCATGATAAATGCATGTTGTATTTTACACAACATATGTGTCGCAAACCGTTTGCCGGTGACTCTTCGTCGCAGTGCTTTCCGACACGGGAACCGTTCTTCTGCTCTACCGGTGGGTATGGACGAAGGAGATGATTCCTGACGGACATTGTTCCAAAGCTTTTTTTCCACTGCCTGTGAGTATACTTGTAACATTTGTATTATCGTGTAAACTGAGTTGTAATATTCTAAAAAAAAATCTTTATTTATGTATTTCAGAGTTTTACGTCCTGTTGACGCACCTTCCCAGGCCTGTTTTCAAAGTTTCGTCCTGTTGACGACCTGTTACCCCCTGTTTTTTCCTGTTGTTGGGTTGCCGCAAATATTGGACCCATTTATCCAACTCTACCATGGGCGACCTACTTGTGATGTGGACCTGAACCTCCGCCATGTAGCAGACAACCCCCCTCTGGTGAGATGTATTGCCCAAAACTCCCTCTTGACCAAGTAACCCCGGCATGTCCAAAGTGCAGCCCTCCGACATTTGCAAAACGCTATATCCAATCATGCCCTGACAGCAATGCTTACGCTGCGTCAGGGAATGTTTGGATGTGTAGTTTCTCAAGTGCCGGAGGGTTGCATTTGGGACAAAGGCCGATGTAACCTGCTTGTACCTTGTCTTTGGATGACACAAATACCTGGAACCTCATACTATTCTCTTCCACAGGTCTTGCGGAGTATCCTTCCCAAGTTGCGTGGATGTGAAGGGACACGACAGTTCCGCTGATGTACCATGGGCGACCTACTTGTGATGTGGACCGGAACCTCCACCATGTAGCAGACAACCCCCCTCAGGTGAGATATATTGCCCAAAACTCCCTCTTGTCCAAGTCACCCCGGCATGTACAAAGTGCAGCCCTCCGGCATTTGCAAAACTGCACATCCAATCATGCCCTGACAGCAATGCTTACGCTGCGTCAGGGAATGTTTGGATGTGTAGTTTCTCAAGTGCCGGAGGGCTGCATTTGGGACAAAGGCCGCTGTAACCTGCTTGTGTCAAAGTGTTGCTTGTACCTTGTCTTTTCCATAGAAGGGTGACACTATTACCAATAGCTGGAACCTCATACTATTCTCTTCCACAGGTCTTGCGGAGTATCCTTCCCAAGTTGCTTGAATCATCATGGATGAAAAGGGATACGACAGTTCTCCTGCTGTACCATGGGCGACCGAACACAATACCACTGCATCTCATATATTACATTTTATTTACTAATAATTTAAAGAAAAACCACACAAAACTTCTCATTTTAAAAATTTATTGAAGAAATATAATTATATTTTATTTTGGAATAAAAAATAAAATGTATTAAAACAAAAAAAGTAGTGTTTTATTCTTCTTTACATTCTTTTCTTGTGTAGATATCTGTGGAAAAAAAATCCATATTAAGTAAAGACACTAATGATGTCATGTTCATTCCTTTCCCAAGAACATTTGCGGAACCACACAATCCAGCATGACCCATTGCTGGGCTGTGTGGTTCCACAAGGGCAGGCGGTCCAAAGTGGAATAGTGGTGTCAGTGGTCAGCACTTTAACATGCCTGCACTTGTGGAACCACACAGCCCAGCATGACCCAGTGCTGGGCTGTGTGGTTCCACAAGGGCAGGCGGTCCAAAGTGGAATAGTGGTGTCAGTGGTCAGCACTTTGACACGCCTGCACTTGTGGAACCACACAGCCCTGCATGACCCAGTGCTGGGCTGTGTGGTTCCACAAGGGCAGGCGGTCCAAAGTGGAATAGTGGTGTCAGTGGTCAGCACTTTGACACGCCTGCACTTGTGGAACCACACAGCCCAGCATGACCCATTGCTGGGCTGTGTGGTTCCACAATGGCAGGCGGTCCAAAGTGGAATAGTGGTGTCAGTGGTCAGCACTTTGACACGCCTGCACTTGTGGAACCACACAGCCCAGCATGACCCATTGCTGGGCTGTGTGGTTCCACAAGGGCAGGCGGTCCAAAGTGTAATAGTGGTGTCAGTGGTCAGCACTTTGACACGCCTGCACTTGTGGAACCACACAGCCCAGCATGACCCATTGCTGGGCTGTGTGGTTCCACAAGGGCAGGCGGTCCAAAGTGGAATAGTGGTGTCAGTGGTCAGCACTTTAACACGCCTGCACTTGTGGAACCACACAGCCCAGCATGACCCATTGCTGGGCTGTGTGGTTCCACAAGGGCAGGCGGTCCAAAGTTTCTTGAATATATACTTTGAAACATGGCTTTACTCACCTTGGTACGCACAACACGAACTACGCCGTCCACTTCAATTTTCCACCCAATCCTATGAATAAGCCAAAAATAAACACTAGTGAATAGTAAATTCACACAACAGTGAAAGCCTATTGTACACCAATACAAAAAGGAGTTTTTTTGTAAAAAAAAAAAAAAAGTGGTATCAGAATAGCTCTTTGGCCCATCATACATGTAGCCACGAGGAGCTTTCATCCGTTACCACACGCGCCCGCATACATGCCCGCGCATAAAGACATAAAGCTCCTTGATAGTATCCGGTCGAGAGTGGGGGAGCCCAACACAAACATAACATTATTAAGAAAAAAAAAAAACTAATGGGAGGGGGAGAAAGGGATACATGAAAAACATAAGAGTAAATAATAAAACAATACGACCGGGCTTATGGTGGTTGTCCGTCAAGATCCTCTTTTTCCTCCTGATGGGGCGTCGATGCACTGGGTGGCTGGGGAGTGTGTTGACTTGGCCTCGGTGGCCGTGCGGGTGTAGATGATGCGGCCGGTGTTGGTGGTAAAGGCATCTGGTGGGTGGGGTACATCCCTGTATATCCTTGGTACAGCTGTGACCGTCTATACCACCAGGATGGTGGTGGAGGAAGGGAAGGAGGCGTCCGTGTGGCTTGTGATGGCGGAAGTGGTGGTTCACCAGCGTGTTGATGAGCTGGCTCTGGTAGCTTATCGTACATCATCTGCAGTGTGGTTGCGATGATCTGTTGGCTGGATGCCGAATGTCGTTGGCTCTCCGACATGTTGTCAACGCTGTGTTCCAGGCATGATGTGTTATCCACCAGCCGGTTGATGGATGTGGCCAGAACGTGAAGGATGTCCATAGTCTCCCTGTGATCTTCTCGTCTGGTCTTTTGCGTTTCTGCCGTGCTGTCGGCATGAGCCTTTTGCATTTCAACCAGACCGTTTGCCATCTTCTCCATTATCTTCTCAATGGCGTCCAGTCTGGTTTCAATGACATTCGTGTAGGTATCCTGGTGGGCAGTCATCTCTGCTCCCAGGGTGTGTACCCTCTGAACATTTGAGGGATCCTGCCCTTCCTGTACGTCTGCCACCAATTGCATTTGTGCAGCTGAAAAGAAAATTAGAAATTAGTATACACATTCATACATTTGTTTGAAGGCTCACAATTCAATATTTACTCACACAGGGATGAAGAAACAGCAGGATGCTGCACTTCCACCTCGTCGTCCGACGAATCCTTTAGGAGATCCGGCCTGAAGAAGGAACCAATCCCCGATGCAAGTCCGCTGCTGGTCCGTGGCACCTCTGTTTGCAAAAGAAAAAAAAAATAAAGTTAATAAACTATACAAAAATGGCGCCCCACCCCCCACCCCTCCCATCCCCCACCCAAAAAATAAATACAAACCTTCTCCATCCGGTGGTGCCGCTGCTCCAGGAGCTTCACTTGTCCTCAATTCTGGAGACTTTTCAAGGGTCTGGCTGGATACTTCTGCACGGCTGTCTTCAAACCAAAGAAAAGTCACGTCCGTTAACCCTGTAGACTCAAACAGTTCGGGTGATGGGTCCACAAGGGTAGTGTCTTGTTGAGGCTCTTCGGTCACAGTCCCAGAGCTCCTGGAGAGATGACGAGCTGGTGATGGCCTGCGCGCAGGAGATGTACTTTGGCGCCCAGCTGGTGGTGTGGTCGCCGACGGTGTCTGGCGCACAGGTGACGTTCTGTGCGCTGATGTCTGGCACGCAGGTGATGGTCTGCGCGCTGACGATGTCTGGCACGCAGGTGACTTTCTGCGCGCTGACGATGTGTGGCGCGCAGGTGATGATCTGCAGGTGATGCTTGCTGCGCAGGTGATAGTCCGCGCGCTGCTGCCGATGCCTGCTGCGCAGGTGATGGTCCGCGCGCAGGTGATGTCCTCTGGGCAGGCGAGTCTGGGGAAAAAGAACAAACACATTAGCAAGTAAAAAAAAAAAAAAGATTAGTGCAGCTCATCTGAATGTATTCTTACAATCAGGCCTCCTTTTGGACTGCTTGTCTCCCGCTGTCTTCCGTCTTCTGGGCGGATCTTCCTCCTCGGGAAAGCCAGCAGGACGGCTAGAGTCCACACCTCCGCGACCTCCTTGGATCATGGCAGGGTTCATGCACCTTTTAATAACTTCCTCCCAGGGTAGCCACTTCAGATTGAGAGCCGGACCACCCCCCGTAGCTGTCTCATGTCGGCGCTGAATCCCCATCTTCTTCTTGGTCTGTCTGCGGCAATCACTGTACCGCTTTATGCAGTTTCTGGTGCTCCGGCGGTTTCCAGATACTGCAGTGACTTGTCTCGCGATGGCATCCCAGATGTTTCGCTTGGTCTTAGCTGCTGTGGTCTGTGCCCTTGGTCCATACAGAACGTCGTAGGACCTGTCGACGCCATCCACTAGGGCACAGTTTTCCGCCTCAGTGTATCTAGGTCCACGCGGCTTCTTCTGTCCTGCATCTTCACCAGAGGCTTCCTCCTCCGACTGATCCTCTGGCTGGCTTCTTGCCTTTAGGGATTAAAAAACAACAACATGCATTTAATAAGATCGGTATGTACCTGTGAGTGTCAGTAACCCTGGCAGTGCGCAAAGATAACTGTAGGTGTGCATGGCAGTGCGCAAACTAGGGTGTGTCAAGTTGGGTGCTATTGTGTCTGCAGGTGTTGTCAGTATTTACCTTTCCAGGCTTTTTCTTTTTCTTCTCCCTTTGGTCCCTTGACGACCACGGCTGGTCACTGGATGCCTGTTCGGTCGTATCCTCCTCCTGGGTCGGCTCCCACTCCTCATTGCTGTGCAGGGAAAGTTCTTCTGAGGGGTGGGGGAAAGGGGGGGGGATCGGGGCCGCTTGTCCCTGGACATCTCTGTTGTAAAAAGAAAAAAATATATTTTTACATATTTAACACACATTACAAAATGACATGCAACCACACGTCATGCTGCTGGGACCCCAGTGCTCAAGCAGGACCAAACAACAACAAAAATTTAAAATTAGAAAAAAAACACAGCCAAACAAGCCAAAACTCGCGTACAAGCATCCCTGCACATGCTGGTGTTCAACCAGTGCTACAAAAGGAGCAAAAAACATGTTTTGGAAACAAACTACACCACATGTCGGCCACATGGCAGATACCGACACGGTCAAAGTCAGCCCAAACAAGCCAAAAAGTACCTCCAGCATGTGCAGGCATGCACCAGTGCGAAAATATGAGTCAAAAAACATGTTTTGGGAACAAACAACATCACATGTCGACCACATGTTGGATACCGACACACTCTAAAATCACCCCAAACAAGCCAAAAAGCATCCCTGCACATGCTGGAGGTCAACCAGTGCTAAACTAGGAGCAAAAAACATGTTTTGGAAACAAACTACACAACATGTCGGCCACATGGCATAAACCGACACGGTCAAAGTCAGCCAAAAACAAGCCAAAAAGTACCTCCAGCATGTGCAGGCATGCACCAGTGCTAAAATATGAGCAAAAAAAACATGTTTTTCGGAACAAATGACATCACATGTCGACCACATGTTGGATACCGACACACTCTAAAATCACCCCAAACAAGCCAAAAAGCATCCCTGTACATGCTAAAGGTCAACCAGTGCTACAAAAGGAGCAAAAAACATGTTTTGGAAACAAACTACACAACATGTTGGCCACATGGCAGAAACCGACACGGTCAAAGTCAGCCCAAACAAGCCAAAAAGTACCTCCAGCATGTGCAGGCATGCACCAGTGCTAAAATATGAGCCAAAAAACATGTTTTGGGAACAAACGACATCACATGTCGACCACATGTTGGATACCGACACACTCTAAAATCACCCCAAACAAGCCAAAAAGCATTCCTGCACATGCTGGAGGTACACCAATGCAAAAGCATGACCCAAAAAACACTTATGAAAAGAAAAAAAAAACGTGAAAAACTACCCCCAAACAAACAACTCCCAAAAAAACATGCAGCAATACAAGCAGGAGCTATATACACATACCTGCACACATATACATACCCCAAACACCCCAAAGCAACACCACATATACACCTCATGGCACCCCCCCCCCCCCCCCCACTACACAAACACATACATGCAACGCCAGACCACATGTGTACTTACCTACAAATGTAGAAATCGCTCCAAAAACGACTCTACTCCGGGGTAACGGGTATCCTCCTGTCCGTCCTGGATTAAAGCCTGCTGGGTGTCCAAACGATACCACAGCAAACAACACCAATTTGCTAGCTCTGCAGCTCCTCCACTCCACTCTGCAGGTTCACAAAATGGCTGGTGAGCACGCAGCAAACAAGTCCTATAAAGGGATCAAAACGGCGGGAAGTCGAATCCAGGACACCCACTACTCGACGATTGGTCCGTTATTCGACAAGGGGAGTGTCGAATGCGTTTTGTATTGCATGTGTCGAATTCATGGTCCCGGGCGGAGGGTTTCGGCTGTCGAGTACAGTCGAATCCTAAAACGGACGAAAAAAAGAAGCAATTCGGCCAGAATTTCATATACCCCCATAATGTCTGCCGAATCCTGCCGATGACCCCTACCGCCGAGCCAATGCCCGTTACTGCCCCTGAGCCGATGCCCGCTGCCACTGCCAATGGCTTACAAACTCGCCTACCATCAACTGGCCCAGTCCTCAGCCACTAATTTGCATCTCAGTCCGATGCCGCCAATGCCGCTGCCTGCCTGCTCATCATACTTGTGATATATTGTACATTTTTATAGTATAAAAAAAAGTGTTTAGTGTTTGGGACTGGAAAGGGAGTGGGAGGAGGACATGAATGCAATTTTGCTGTCCAGGGCTTCCATTAACTTAATGGAAAAGGGTCTGAATGGGTTAAAAAAAAATGCATGAGGTCCCCCTACCTAAGTATAACCAGCCTCGGACTCTTTGAGCCGGTCCTGGTTGTTTAAATACTGTGAAAAAAATTGGACAGGGGTTTCCCCGTATTTAGACAACCAGCACTAGGCTCTTAGTCCGGTCCTGGTTCCAAAAATATGGGGGACAAAAATGTAGGGGTCCCCCGTAATCAGCACCGGGATTAACTAGCCAGGGAGATAATGCCACAGCTGGGGGATACATTTATGTAGGTCCCTGTGGCCGTGGCATTACCCCCCCAACTAGTCACCCCTTGCTGGGGTTCCCTGGAGGAGTGGGGGCCCCTTAAATCAAGGGGTCCCCCTCTCCAGGCACCCAAGGGCCAGGGTTGAAGCCTGAGGCTGTCCCCAGCACCCCTGTGCGGTGGGTGCCGGGCTGAAAGCCATAAGTGTGTCAAACAAATTAATATTGTTTTTTGTTGTGGAACTACAAGGCCCAGCAAGCCTCCTCCTCTTGCTGGTGCTTGGAGAACCTCAAGTATCAGCATGCGGGGAAATAATGGGCTCGCTGGTACCTGTAGTTCTACAACAACAAAAATACCCAAATAAAAACACAACACGCACATCGTGAAAGTAAAAATTTATTAAAACACACTTACACACTCACAAATACTTACCTACATCCCACGCCAATCACGTCCACTTGTCCATGTTGAATGGGTACCTGGTTATGCTGCTGCCTGGGAGGAAGGAGCCGGCGGGAGTCCCTGACCTGGTTATGCTGCTGCCTGGGAGGAAGGAGCCGGCGGAACACGAAGGAGAGGGGCGAGCCGCAGAGAGTTATGCTGCTGCCTGGGAGGAAGGAGCCGGCGGAACACGAAGGAGAGGGGAGAGCTGCAGAGAGAGAGTGTCCCTGACCTGGTTATGCTGCTGCCTGGGAGGACAGAGCCGGCGGAAAACGAAGGAGGGGAGAGCCGCACTCAGACACTGCCACAGCTATGCATGTCCTTTGCCCCGTACAGCACTGCCAGCCAGATGCAGTCACTGTCAGTGCTGCAGCTGCTGCCCAGTGACCAATCACAGTGACAGGGGCGTGCTTTCAGATAGGATGAAAGCACATCCCTGCTGTTCTGCGGCACTTTGGCAGGTGCCGCTTCCATTACTTGTTTAAATGTGCTTGTACAGCCCTTTGCTTGGCCCCGCCCCCTACTTCCGGCCGATTACAATGCACAGCAGGCGGCACCATTCTCGGTGCCGCACAAATGTATTTAAACAGCCATTTACAATCTAAAAAAATTAACATAATATAAAAAAATATGTGTCATAAGTATCTTCTTTGTATTATTTTAATCAGGAATGACAGGAGAGGCACTGCCTCCCCTGCCTCCCATGACTGCATGTCCCTGCTACACCTGTATATAGTATTGGATAAAAACAAAAGTAATGATTAAAGCAAAATATAATTCTTTTACATCTCTTTAAATTATTAGAAATGGATCAGCCTGCAATACTGGCACACTGGGATTTAAGCAGGCAGAGAGAGAGTAAAGCAGGGACGTGCAGTCAGGGGAGGCAGGGGAGGCAGTGCCTCCCCTGTGATTAATTATTAAAATAATATAAAGAAGATACTTATGACACATATTCTGTGTCATAAGTATCTTCTTTATGTAATTCTAATACTTTTCCTAGTTTAAATGCGTGTGGGAGGCACTGATAGCAGTGCCTCCCAAACATAATGGGAACGGGGACAGAGCGGGGGGCGGAGCCTAGCACTGGGCTGTAAAAGCCCATTCAAAAAGATATGGAAAGCGGCACCTCTACAAGTGCCTCGCTGACAGGGACACCACCCCCATGTCAGCGAGGCACCTGTGATTGGACAGCGGATCCAGTACTGGATCCGCTGTCCAATCACACACATGCGGCGCTGGATTCGGCGGGTCCCGGCGGTGAGTGTCGCTGGAGGTAGCCGTGGCCCTGGAGTGTATGCGGCTCACCCCCGACCTTCTCCGTCCCCCCGCTGACCCGAGCGGCTCTCCCCCTCCTGCACCCTCCCGCTGTCCGGAGCTATTCTCCCTCCTCCGGCAGTGTGCGTCTCTCAGCAGCAGAGCCGGCTTGAAGCGCTCAGTGAGGGTATGCAATGCAGGACGGCGCCGGATCGGACAGGCGCCGTCCCTGCTCTGCTGAGGAGGGAAGCCGCGGCTGTATTTTATTTTGTGAGACAGATCTCTTTGTCTCATCTGGGTGCCGCTGCGCTCCCCTCAAAGGAACGGATCACAGCACGGAGTGCCCAGGCCATCTGCTGCGGTGCAAGCTCCTCCCAGCAGCTCTCGATAGCCTGATTCCCCTGTACCATGGAGGAGGAGAGGGTGCGCTGTCTGCAGACAGGATCCGGTCCTGCGTTCCCCCTTTGCCCTTGCCGTGCTGTTAATGTGTAGGGTGAGCGGTGAGTGTCGGAAGGTGGGGGCGGGAGATGCTGTTGCAGTTTGTGCAGAGAGTAATCTCTGTAGTCATTGCTGGTTTTGCTGCCACTTCACATTCACTACTTTTTCTTGTCATGTTCCCTACAGTTTGTTCTCCAACCCCACCCTATACCATCTCCCCTGGTACAGGACCCAATAGGTGCTGCTAACCCTCATTGTTATTTTGGCTCCCATTTGTCACTGTAACTGTGTGAAAACCAGACTTGCTGGTTACTTGCACCCTGGAACTGTGTATGTATATGTGTGTGCAAGAAGTGTATGTCCTCATGGGATGGTATCAGGATCCCAGCGTTTGGGATGCTGCGGCCAGAATACTGACAGCAGCATCCCAACGTGCAGGATCCCAACGCATGTATGGTATGTAGTCTAACCCTAACCCTGTACCTCCCTAACCCTCACACACATTATTGTACCCCTTATAATCAATTTTACAAAATATTGCACGTTACATTTCAAAATATAAATCATTGTAAAGAAATATGTTAAGAGGACTTTTTTGTAGGAGGGCGAAAATGTACAGTATGCAGGTGGGCGCCGAACACCCTAGCACCGGCCCGAGGGGAGGTGTGTGTGTGTGTGTGTGTGTGGGGGGGGGGGGGGGGTGTACACATTTTTTCAAGCTGCACATCCCTTCTCTACTTTTTCCTGCTGCTGTGGCCTGGGCCACCTAAGAAGAGGAGCTGGCAGCCGTCATGGAGAACTGCCACTTGCTGCATCTATTACAAGGTGCAAAAATGCTGCTTTATTGCTGTGTTAACCTGTGTGTGTGTGTCTTACCAGCTCAATATCTTTTCCCTGTATTTCATTAACCCCCAGCCTGCCACGCTGTCACTTGCACCTGTTACACGTGACTTCTGCACGGTACCTGCTCTCATAGGTAGCCTATTGGTCCACCGCGGGCACCGTATGTACGAACGTACAGGACCCATCACCTCCCATCATTAAACAATGGCACATATGCCTGGAGGTGACGGGTCCTGTACGTTCGTACATACAGTGCCCGTGGTGGAATAATAGGCTACCTATGACAGCAGGTACCGTGCCGAAGAAGTCACGTGTAACAGGAGATGCGGAAGCAACTGACAGCGCAGTAAGCTGAGGATTAATAGAACATACGGGGAAAAGACATCGGGTCGGTAACAGGTTTTACTGCTATATTACTGCTTAGTACATCCCGCCCTCACACTCTCTCTCTCTCTCTCTCTCTCTCTCTCATTTTGTAAGTATAATGTTCATTTTTACAGGTACCCCTATCCTATTGGATTCTACTGGACAAGTGGACGTGATCGGCGTGGGATGTAGGTAAGTCATCTGTCTCTCATTTTTACAGGTACCCCTATTGGATTCTACTGGACAAGTGGACGTGACCGGTGTGGGATGTAGGTAAGTATGTGTGAGCGTGTCAGTGTGTTTTAATAAATTTTTACTTTCACGGTGTGTGAGTTGTGTTTTTATTTGGGTATTTTTTTTGTTGTAGAACTACAGGTACCTGCAGGCCCGTTATTTCCCCACATGCTGGTACTTGAGGTTCTCCAAGTACCAGCAAGCGGGGGAGGCTTGTTGGGCCTTGTAGTTCCACAACAAAAAACAATATTCTTTTTTTACACACATGGCTATCAGCCTGGCACCCACCGCCCAGGGGTGCTGGGGACAGCCTCGGGCTTCACTCCTGGCCCTTGGGTGCCTGGAAGGGGGGTGACACCTTGATTTAAGGGGTCTCCACTCCTCCAGGGAACCCCGGCCAGTGGTGACTAGTTGGAGGGGTAATGCCACGGCCGCAGGGACCTACATAAATGTGTCCCCCCGGCTGTGGCATTATGTCCCTGGCTAGTGGAGCCCGGTGCTGGTTTAAAAAATACGGGGGAGCCCTACATCTTTTGTTCCCCGTATTTTTGGAACCAGGACCGGACTAAGAGCCCGGTGCTGGTTATCAAAATACGGGGAACCCCTGTCCAATTTTTTCCCAGTATTTAAACACCCAGGACCGGCTCAAAGAGCCCGAGGCTGGTTATACTTAGGAAGGGGCACCTCACACATTTTTTTTTTACATTTAACCTATTCAGACCCTTCTCCTTTAAGTTAATGGAAGCCCTGGACCACAAAATTGCATTCATGTCCTCCTCCCACTCCCAAACACAAATTTTTATTTATTTTTCTATAAAAATGTACAATATACAACAAGTATGATGAGCAGGCAGGCAGAAGGCATTGGCGGCATCGGACTGAGATGCAAATTAGTGGAGGAGGCCCGGGTCAGTTGATGGAGGGCGAGTTTGTAAGCCATTGGCGGTGGCAGCGGGCATCGGCTCAGAGGCAGTAGCGGGCATTGGCTCGACGGCGGTAGGGGTCATCGGCAGGATGCGGCAGACATTATGGCTGTAGTGCCTCACCAGCCACTGATCTCACCGCACGCCACTGGAGTAAAGGATTTAATTTGCAACATTATAGGCTCACCAAACAACTCCAAGGAGATGTCATGGGTGCAGCCGCACATAAAGGATTTAATTAGGAACATTATAGGCCCATCTAGACGGAGCTCTTCAAATATCTCCAATGGACCATTTGCAGCCGCTTGTGGTTGTTAGGTAACGGTACTGTCCCAGCAGGTGTGAGATTTTGTTTATATCCAATACTATGCTATCCCCAAGGTCATAAGTCATATATTATAATAAGTCATGCGAAAAGTCTGCCGACAATTCGAATTAAGCTGCTCTTATCTTTGTCCAGTCACTAACCTTCTACCAGTGTGCTATGCCGTGCCAGGCCTCTGAGGTATATGCAAGAGACAGCAACAGCAGAGCCCTGTATAGACAGTTGCCATCATGACACCACAGCATGACCTCACACACCCCACCAGACCGGCTAAGTCTGGTTATTTCTGGTTTGAGGCCCTTGTCTATTATGGAAAAAAGTTTACAGGAAATAGCGCATAATTCTGTTCCAATCAAAATGAGGGAATACTTAGTCCTTTAGTCCAATAAATAGAAGGATGTAACCCAATTTTATTTTTATCGATTTCGCATTCATATATGGAATCCATCATCCGTCAAAACGAAGATCCTCAAAAGGAAGGCCAGCAAACAGAAAATATAGTGTAATATATTTGATATTTCTGGAGACACCCTCCACCAAAGAGTATAGTGATAATTATGCTGAATCCATATAACAGGTATAGCCAGTGCCAGATTAACAATGGGGCGGATGGAGCTCCAGCTCCAGGCCTCCACATAAAAATAGGCCCATCATCATGGCAGCATGATCACTAGCCATCTGCTGGTCACATGGTCAGTCATAAATCATAACAATTAAGATTGCATTTCTATTTTTCTCAAAAAATTCTGCATTTTTTTTATATTTTTACTAGAGATGAGCGCCTGAAATTTTTCGGGTTTTGTGTTTTGGTTTTGGGTTCGGTTCCGCGGCCGTGTTTTGGGTTCGAACGCGTTTTGGCAAAACCTCACCGAATTTTTTTTGTCGGATTCGGGTGTGTTTTGGATTCGGGTGTTTTTTTCAAAAAACACTAAAAAACAGCTTAAATCATAGAATTTGGGGGTCATTTTGATCCCAAAGTATTATTAACCTCAAAAACCATAATTTACACTCATTTTCAGTCTATTCTGAATACCTCACACCTCACAATATTATTTTTAGTCCTAAAATTTGCACCGAGGTCGCTGTGTGAGTAAGATAAGCGACCCTAGTGGCCGACACAAACACCGGGCCCATCTAGGAGTGGCACTGCAGTGTCACGCAGGATGTCCCTTCCAAAAAACCCTCCCCAAACAGCACATGACGCAAAGAAAAAAAGAGGCGCAATGAGGTAGCTGTGTGAGTAAGATTAGCGACCCTAGTGGCCGACACAAACACCGGGCCCATCTAGGAGTGGCACTGCAGTGTCACGCAGGATGTCCCTTCCAAAAAACCCTCCCCAAACAGCACATGACGCAAAGAAAAAAAGAGGCGCAATGAGGTAGCTGACTGTGTGAGTAAGATTAGCGACCCTAGTGGCCGACACAAACACCGGGCCCATCTAGGAGTGGCACTGCAGTGTCACGCAGGATGTCCCTTCCAAAAAACCCTCCCCAATCAGCACATGATGCAAAGAAAAAGAAAAGAAAAAAGAGGTGCAAGATGGAATTGTCCTTGGGCCCTCCCACCCACCCTTATGTTGTATAAACAAAACAGGACATGCACACTTTAACCAACCCATCATTTCAGTGACAGGGTCTGCCACACGACTGTGACTGATATGACGGGTTGGTTTGGACCCCCCCCAAAAAAGAAGCAATTAATCTCTCCTTGCACAAACTGGCTCTACAGAGGCAAGATGTCCACCTCATCTTCACCCTCCGATATATCACCGTGTACATCCCCCTCCTCACAGATTATCAATTCGTCCCCACTGGAATCCACCATCTCAGCTCCCTGTGTACTTTGTGGAGGCAATTGCTGCTGGTCAATGTCTCCGCGGAGGAATTGATTATAATTCATTTTAATGAACATCATCTTCTCCACATTTTCTGGATGTAACCTCGTACGCCGATTGCTGACAAGGTGAGCGGCGGCACTAAACACTCTTTCGGAGTACACACTTGTGGGAGGGCAACTTAGGTAGAATAAAGCCAGTTTGTGCAAGGGCCTCCAAATTGCCTCTTTTTCCTGCCAGTATAAGTACGGACTGTGTGACGTGCCTACTTGGATGCGGTCACTCATATAATCCTCCACCATTCTATCAATGTTGAGAGAATCATATGCAGTGACAGTAGACGACATGTCCGTAATCGTTGTCAGGTCCTTCAGTCCGGACCAGATGTCAGCATCAGCAGTCGCTCCAGACTGCCCTGCATCACCGCCAGCGGGTGGGCTCGGAATTCTGAGCCTTTTCCTCGCACCCCCAGTTGCGGGAGAATGTGAAGGAGGAGATGTTGACAGGTCGCGTTCCGCTTGACTTGACAATTTTGTCACCAGCAGGTCTTTCAACCCCAGCAGACCTGTGTCTGCCGGAAAGAGAGATCCAAGGTAGGCTTTAAATCTAGGATCGAGCACGGTGGCCAAAATGTAGTGCTCTGATTTCAACAGATTGACCACCCGTGAATCCTTGTTAAGCGAATTAAGGGCTGCATCCACAAGTCCCACATGCCTAGCGGAATCGCTCCCTTTTAGCTCCTTCTTCAATGCCTCCAGCTTCTTCTGCAAAAGCCTGATGAGGGGAATGACCTGACTCAGGCTGGCAGTGTCTGAACTGACTTCACGTGTGGCAAGTTCAAAGGGCATCAGAACCTTGCACAACGTTGAAATCATTCTCCACTGCGCTTGAGACAGGTGCATTCCACCTACTATATCGTGCTCAATTGTATAGGCTTGAATGGCCTTTTGCTGCTCCTCCAACCTCTGAAGCATATAGAGGGTTGAATTCCACCTCGTTACCACTTCTTGCTTCAGATGATGGCAGGGCAGGTTCAGTAGTTTTTGGTGGTGCTCCAGTCTTCTGTACGTGGTGCCTGTACGCCGAAAGTGTCCCGCAATTTTTCTGGCCACCGACAGCATCTCTTGCACGCCCCTGTCGTTTTTTAAAAAATTCTGCACCACCAAATTCAAGGTATGTGCAAAACATGGGACGTGCTGGAATTTGCCCATATTTAATGCACACACAATATTGCTGGCGTTGTCCGATGCCACAAATCCACAGGAGAGTCCAATTGGGGTAAGCCATTCCGCGATGATCTTCCTCAGTTGCCGTAAGAGGTTTTCAGCTGTGTGCGTATTCTGGAAAGCGGTGATACAAAGCGTAGCCTGCCTAGGAAAGAGTTGGCGTTTGCGAGATGCTGCTACTGGTGCCGCCGCTGCTGTTCTTGCGGCGGGAGTCCATACATCTACCCAGTGGGCTGTCACAGTCATATAGTCCTGACCCTGCCCTGCTCCACTTGTCCACATGTCCGTGGTTAAGTGGACATTGGGTACAACTGCATTTTTTAGGACACTGGTGAGTCTTTTTCTGACGTCCGTGTACATTCTCGGTATCGCCTGCCTAGAGAAGTGGAACCTAGATGGTATTTGGTAACGGGGGCACACTGCCTCAATAAATTGTCTAGTTCCCTGTGAACTAACGGCGGATACCGGACGCACGTCTAACACCAACATAGTTGTCAAGGACTCAGTTATCCGCTTTGCAGTAGGATGACTGCTGTGATATTTCATCTTCCTCGCAAAGGACTGTTGAACAGTCAATTGCTTACTGGAAGTAGTACAAGTGGGCTTACGACTTCCCCTCTGGGATGACCATCGACTCCCAGCGGCAACAACAGCAGCGCCAGCAGCAGTAGGCGTTACACGCAAGGATGCATCGGAGGAATCCCAGGCAGGAGAGGACTCGTCAGAATTGCCAGTGACATGGCCTGCAGGACTATTGGCATTCCTGGGGAAGGAGGAAATTGACACTGAGGGAGTTGGTGGGGTGGTTTGCGTGAGCTTGGTTACAAGAGGAAGGGATTTACTGGTCAGTGGACTGCTTCCGCTGTCACCCAAAGTTTTTGAACTTGTCACTGACTTATTATGAATGCGCTGCAGGTGACGTATAAGGGAGGATGTTCCGAGGTGGTTAACGTCCTTACCCCTACTTATTACAGCTTGACAAAGGGAACACACGGCTTGACACCTGTTGTCCGCATTTCTGGTGAAATACCTCCACACCGAAGAGCTGATTTTTTTGGTATTTTCACCTGGCATGTCAACGGCCATATTCCTCCCACGGACAACAGGTGTCTCCCCGGGTGCCTGACTTAAACAAACCACCTCACCATCAGAATCCTCCTGGTCAATTTCCTCCCCAGCGCCAGCAACACCCATATCCTCCTCATCCTGGTGTACTTCAACACTGACATCTTCAATCTGACTATCAGGAACTGGACTGCGGGTGCTCCTTCCAGCACTTGCAGGGGGCGTGCAAATGGTGGAAGGCGCATGCTCTTCACGTCCAGTGTTGGGAAGGTCAGGCATCGCAACCGACACAATTGGACTCTCCTTGTGGATTTGGGATTTCGAAGAATGCACAGTTCTTTGCTGTGCTGCTTTTGCCAGCTTGAGTCTTTTCATTTTTCTAGCGAGAGGCTGAGTGCTTCCATCCTCATGTGAAGCTGAACCACTAGCCATGAACATAGGCCAGGGCCTCAGCCGTTCCTTGCCACTCCGTGTGGTAAATGGCATATTGGCAAGTTTACGCTTCTCCTCCGACAATTTTATTTTAGGTTTTGGAGTCCTTTTTTTACTGATATTTGGTGTTTTGGATTTGACATGCTCTGTACTATGACATTGGGCATCGGCCTTGGCAGACGACGTTGCTGGCATTTCATCGTCTCGGCCGTGACTAGTGGCAGCAGCTTCAGCACGAGGTGGAAGTGGATCTTGATCTTTCCCTAATTTTGGAACCTCAACATTTTTGTTCTCCATATTTTAATAGGCACAACTAAAAGGCACCTCAGGTAAACAATGGAGATGGATGGATTGGATACTAGTATACAATTATGGACGGGCTGCCGAGTGCCGACACAGAGGTAGCCACAGCCGTGAACTACCGCACTGTACTGTGTCTGCTGCTAATATAGACTGGTTGATAAAGAGATAGTATACTCGTAACTAGTATGTATGTATAAATAAAGAAAAAAAAACCACGGTTAGGTGGTATATACAATTATGGACGGGCTGCCGAGTGCCGACACAGAGGTAGCCACAGCCGTGAACTACCGCACTGTACTGTGTCTGCTGCTAATATAGACTGGTTGATAAAGAGATAGTATACTCGTAACTAGTATGTATGTATAAAGAAAGAAAAAAAAACCACGGTTAGGTGGTATATACAATTATGGACGGGCTGCCGAGTGCCGACACAGAGGTAGCCACAGCCGTGAACTACCGCACTGTACTGTGTCTGCTGCTAATATATAGACTGGTTGATAAAGAGATAGTATACTCGTAACTAGTATGTATGTATAAAGAAAGAAAAAAAACCACGGTTAGGTGGTATATACAATTATGGATGGGCTGCCGAGTGCCGACACAGAGGTAGCCACAGCCGTGAACTACCGCACTGTACTGTGTCTGCTGCTAATATAGACTGGTTGATAAAGAGATAGTATACTCGTAACTAGTATGTATGTATAAAGAAAGAAAAAAAAACCACGGTTAGGTGGTATATACAATTATGGACGGGCTGCCGAGTGCCGACACAGAGGTAGCCACAGCCGTGAACTACCGCACTGTACTGTGTCTGCTGCTAATATATAGACTGGTTGATAAAGAGATAGTATACTCGTAACTAGTATGTATGTATAAAGAAAGAAAAAAAAACCACGGTTAGGTGGTATATACAATTATGGACGGGCTGCCGAGTGCCGACACAGAGGTAGCCACAGCCGTGAACTACCGCACTGTACTGTGTCTGCTGCTAATATATAGACTGGTTGATAAAGAGATAGTATACTCGTAACTAGTATGTATGTATAAAGAAAGAAAAAAAAACCACGGTTAGGTGGTATATACAATTATGGACGGGCTGCCGAGTGCCGACACAGAGGTAGCCACAGCCGTGAACTACCGCACTGTACTGTGTCTGCTGCTAATATATAGACTGGTTGATAAAGAGATAGTATACTCGTAACTAGTATGTATGTATAAAGAAAGAAAAAAAAACCACGGTTAGGTGGTATATACAATTATGGACGGGCTGCCGAGTGCCGACACAGAGGTAGCCACAGCCGTGAACTACCGCACTGTACTGTGTCTGCTGCTAATATATAGACTGGTTGATAAAGAGATAGTATACTCGTAACTAGTATGTATGTATAAAGAAAGAAAAAAAAACCACGGTTAGGTGGTATATACAATTATGGACGGGCTGCCGAGTGCCGACACAGAGGTAGCCACAGCCGTGAACTACCGCACTGTACTGTGTCTGCTGCTAATATAGACTGGTTGATAAAGAGATAGTATACTCGTAACTAGTATGTATGTATAAAGAAAGAAAAAAAAACCACGGTTAGGTGGTATATACAATTATGGACGGGCTGCCGAGTGCCGACACAGAGGTAGCCACAGCCGTGAACTACCGCACTGTACTGTGTCTGCTGCTAATATAGACTGGTTGATAAAGAGATAGTATACTACTAATATTATATATACTGGTGGTCAGGTCACTGGTCACTAGTCACACTGGCAGTGGCACTCCTGCAGCAAAAGTGTGCACTGTTTAATTTTACTATAATATTATGTACTCCTGGCTCCTGCTATAACCTATAACTGGCACTGCAGTAGTGCTCCCCAGTCTCCCCCACAATTATAAGCTGTGTGAGCTGAGCAGTCAGACAGATATATAATATATATAGATGATGCAGCACACTGGCCTGAGCCTGAGCAGTGCACACAGATATGGTATGTGACTGACTGAGTCACTGTGTGTATCGCTTTTTTCAGGCAGAGAACGGATATATTAAATAAACTGCACTGTGTGTCTGGTGGTCACTCACTATATAATATATTATGTACTCCTGGCTCCTGCTATAACCTATAACTGGCACTGCAGTAGTGCTCCCCAGTCTCCCCCACAATTATAAGCTGTGTGAGCTGAGCAGTCAGACAGATATATATAATATTATATATAGATAATAGATGATGCAGCACACTGGCCTGAGCCTGAGCAGTGCACACAGATATGGTATGTGACTGAGTCACTGTGTGCTGTGTATCGCTTTTTTCAGGCAGAGAACGGATTATAAATAAAACTGGTGGTCACTATCAGCAAAACTCTGCACTGTACTGAGTACTCCTAATGCTCCCCAAAATTAGTAAATCAAGTGTCTCTCTAATCTATTCTAAACGGAGAGGACGCCAGCCACGTCCTCTCCCTATCAATCTCAATGCACGTGTGAAAATGGCGGCGACGCGCGGCTCCTTATATAGAATCCGAGTCTCGCGATAGAATCCGAGCCTCGCGAGAATCCGACAGCGTCATGATGACGTTCGGGCGCGCTCGGGTTAACCGAGCAAGGCGGGAAGATCCGAGTCGCTCGGACCCGTGAAAAAAAACATGAAGTTCTGGCGGGTTCGGATTCAGAGAAACCGAACCCGCTCATCTCTAATTTTTACATATTTAGGGAGACATTGGAGCTGATAGTGTAGGGTTGTACACGCCCACATGGCTCTGGCCACACCCATATAGTACTAATCACACCTCCCCCATTTCTCACAATAGGCCCTTGAATATTTTCAGCTCCAGGCCCACGTGGCCCTTAATCCGGCCCTGGGTATAGCGTACCTAAACTCACATAGTGATGAGGTCACTTAGGCTCATAAAGGTATCTTTAGCTTTAACACCCAGTGTGAACTGACACAAACAGATACTTCAACTTCAGTACTAGAGGTTTGTAGAGGGTACCCCTGGCGCTTGGTCTTTTAAAGATGATTATAAATACAACTCAAAAACAATACCATATATCGCTTGCCAAATATTTCTAGATGGCCAGTTTTGCTGATACATATGACTCAATGGATAAAAAGAGACAATATTTATTGAGCTTAAAAACAAACAACACATGTACATGTGACATGAACAATATAAGAAAGTGACTTGTGCATCCAGTGGTAAGCCGGATCAACTGATATATAGAATCCTGCTGAGGGGATACTACCCCAATAGGTTATTTCCTGGTGAGTACCACGACTGGTCACCACAGACCTGATTATGATGCAGTGATGGTTTAGGTCTCTGTGCAAAAGCAGGCAATAAAGTGACTGGTGCGTACGTGGAAATATGAATCTCTCACCGTTAGGTTCCCGTGCGGTGGGCTAGTTTGAAATAAGCAAATTGGTCCAAGGCTGATAGGCCTGGCACCACCGCCACGGGTGTTATCAGCAGGAAGTCCTGGAAGTGTGCAGCTCCTTCTCCAAATAACGCGTTTCGGTCAAAGATGGCGACCTTTCTCAAAAATGGATAGAGAGCTGTGGTCCTTATGCTTCTTTTATACCCTAACTAATCCTCTAATGATGGCATAATCACATACAGGCGTGTTTCCGGAATCATGTGACCGGAAACACATGATTGCGGTCCAACGACTGTTTCCGTATCACATAGGTCCTCAAGAGCCGCACTTCCGGGATTACGTGACTAAAGTCACGTGGTTGCGTTCCAGCGGCCATTTCCGACTTTACTGGATCTCATGACGGAAGTGACGCGGCCGTTTCTTTCCTCACAGACCGTCTGCATGTAACCAACGGGGCTTCCTGATGATCCGGCGAACATCTTGCTTAAGGGAATATATATTCTGTTTGCCCAGAGGTTTTCACATATGTTGATCCCCACACCTGACCAAACTAGATGGTACTTCGTATTCCCATCATGTCCATCCCTGATTACCCGGGTGGGGATCTGAATTTCCTCAGATGGATTCATTGAAGATCAAAAAAAAAATAATAATATATATATATGTAATATAAAAGGAAAAAAAATATATGATTAGTACACATATAAAATAAATGATCAATATATATAATATTGTTAATGAACCAGTGTTTAGAAACTTTTGCATATATGAGACATTTAATCAAGAAACCACCTTAATTCGAAGTCGACATTATGGCCTTTAGGTTTTAGCGTATCGAGATCATATATCCATCTCATTTCACTTTGCGCTAAGCGCTTTTCCAGATTTTTATTACGCCAAGTAGGTTTTATCTGTTGTAGACCAATGAAACGTTTGATCTGTCCCTCACACTTATTGTGTTTTTTACTAAAATGTTCCGAGAGGGGATGAGTTTCTAATCCTTTACGGATATTATAGATGTGCTCCGCTGCTCTCGTTTTTAGTGGTCGTGATGTTTTTCCAATATAAATTTGGCCACAGTTACATTCCAATAGGTAGATTACGTTCCTAGAATGGCAGGTTATAAAATCTTTTATCACATATTTCTTTCCATTTACCTCAAAGTCAGTGATCTTTCTGACTATATCTTTTTTCGTGGTTGTTCTGCACATTAGGCAGTCCCCGCATCTATGGAACCCCTTAGTGCATGTCCTTCCTATTGTGTTCTCTTTTAGACTACTGTTGACCAATTTATCCTTCAGAGATATGGCCTTTTTATATATAAACACCGGTTTCGTCGGTAAGGACTTTCCCAAAACTGGGTTATCCTGCAATATTCGCCAATTGTCTCTAAACACTTTTTCAACCTTCTTATGGTATGCACCATACTGGGTGATAAAAGCCCATTCATAAGGATTATCTTTCAATATGGGTTTTTCCTTCTCTATCAGGAGCTCCTTTCTGTCTATCTGATGTACTTTCTCTTTAGCCTTTTCCAATGTGGACTCCTCATATCCTTTTTCCCTAAACCTTTCTGCCATTTCCTTAAGTTGTGTTTCCAGGATTATGGGGTCCGTGCAATTCCTTTTTACTCGTTTGAATTGCCCTACTGGTATATTTTCTAGCCATTTCTCATGGTGCTCGCTATTAATGCTCAAGTAGGCATTTGAGTCCGTCGGTTTTCTATGAGTTTGAGTGTTTATTTTCTCATTCTCTATGTAAATTTTAAGATCCAGAAACACTAAGTCCTTCTTGCTTACTACAAACGTTAAAACAATGTTAAAATCATTGGAGTTGAGTTCTTCAAGGAAATGAGCCAGGGTATCTCTCTCTCCTCGCCAGATAAAAAGGACATCGTCTATAAAACGCCACCAGGACACCAGGTTTACTCCCAGTGCCCGTAGGGAATCCACATACTGGACTTCCCAGTAGGCCATGTACAGGTTTGCATAACTGGGAGCAAACCTGGTGCCCATGGCTGTCCCCCTTATCTGCAGATAATAGGATCCATTGAAATAAAAATAATTGTTCTTTAAAATAAAATCAATGGATTCCAATAAAAACGATTTTGTCTCCTCTCTGTATTCACTTTTATTGAGGAAATATTCTATGGCCACTTTCCCTTTGTCCCAATCAATAATTGTGTAAAGGGAACTAACATCCGCACTTATTAAAGTGCATTCTTGATCCCAAGGGACTCTCTCAAGTTGTAATACTATTGGTACCAGTGATTATGGGACGTCCCGGGGGATTGCTCGAATCCTTATAGATCTTAGGCAATACGTAGATAGTCGGGGTAGAGGGGTCAGTGATGTTGATGAACCCCCTTTCATCCTCAGTGATGGCCCCTTTTTCCACTGCTCTTAGAGTGATGTCGGCTTTTGCACAGAGACCTAAACCATCACTGCATCATAATCAGGTCTGTGGTGACCAGTCGTGGTACTCACCAGGAAATAACCTATTGGGGTAGTATCCCCTCAGCAGGATTCTATATATCAGTTGATCCGGCTTACCACTGGATGCACAAGTCACTTTCTTATATTGTTCATGTCACATGTACATGTGTTGTTTGTTTTTTAGCTCAATAAATATTGTCTCTTTTTATCCATTGAGTCATATGTATCAGCAAAACTGGCCATCTAGAAATATTTGGCAAGCGATATATGGTATTGTTTTTGAGTTGTATTTATAATCATCTTTAAAAGACCAAGCGCCAGGGGTACCCTCTACAAACCTCTAGTACTTCACTTGTAGAGAAATAGTGTTTTTTCTCCCCTCAGAGGTGTACCTAGGAAGCTGGTCCTTTTTTACTGCGCAAACACTGGTTTGTTATACATCTTCTTTGGTTTCAATTTTTCTAAACACATATACAAAACAGTTTGCTGCAGGAAAGTTTGCATTTAGGGATATGAGGAGAAACCTATCTAAGGGTTTCCTGAATGAGTCTATTACTGAATCTAATGTGGATGATGAGGATACCCTCACCCTGTTAAATAAATTGGAGAAATCTATGTTAAGGGAAAACAGAATGTGGTGGGAGGTCACTACACTGGAGCATTATTTATCCCATCACCTTATCCCCAGGGGACTGAGGGTGGTGAAGAAACCATCATTCATTAATGAAAGTGAGTCTTTTATTAAGGAATGGGATAAAATTCTAACCCATTGCAGTTTGTCTTTAATAGAATTAATTATTAAAGAAAGAAAGAATAATCTCATAGATATCAATAAAGAGATTGAAATATCTAAAACCCTCATGGAACCTTTTATGGATTCAGAAGAGGTAAAAGAAAGAGAGAAAAAAATCCTACAGAAATTAGAGAAAGAGAGTAAAGACCTAAGAAGTAGAAAAAAGAGAAAACTCCTCAGAGATCTAAATGAATCCCAAAGTGAGGGACCCACTGAACCTAAAGGACCCATTAAACGGAATAATAAGAAAGACGTCCCCCAGACCCCAACCTGGCGAAAAGGTGTACCGTCCTTTCAGCAAAAGGGTAGAAACTACACGCAAACCACCAATTATGAAAACAGACAAAATCAGTCACAAGGGGCACCGAAAGGTAGACGATTTGTGGAGGGAAGGGAATACAGAGAAAGGTACATCCCCAAAAATAAAAATAGGGAGCACTGGAAAAACACCTATGAAGAGCCCCTCAGATCCCCCAACATTCAGTTAGGGGAACAATATACTTACAGGAGGGGAAGAGAAAATATAGATAGAAGAAGAGAAAATATAGGAGTCTCAAATTGTAATACACCACGGACCAATCGGAATTTTTTAGACAGGGGACGGTGGACCCCACGAAGGGAATAATTGGTAGACCCACCAAAAGGGGGAAAAGGGGCGGAGTAAAGAAATCCAAACCCAAAAAAGTCCCCAAAGAAAAAAATAAGTCCGACTATTGAAATTGTCACTGAAAATGACTATGAGGAGAAATATTCAAGTAAAATATTCAATCTCAGTAATCACCATTTGTCCGAATCTGAACAGAGGGTGCTCCTTAAAGGGTTAAAATTTGCACCATCTAGTGATCCCAACCCATTTGATTTGTTTGTGGATCTGCAAAAATACGTAAGAAAGTTGAGCATAAAGAAATTTTTTCTAGGGAAAGAAATTCCCAATGAAACTCCACCAATAGAGAGATCTAAATTTAAGAAAAAAATCTCACTTTTACCCCCAGCATGTAAAAGGGGGCAGTATAGATTGCTTCAATTCTATAGTCAGCAAAGAATTAAGAAAAATTCCCAAATGTAAAAAGAGAAATCTTACTAGGAAAGAATCACTTGCAGTACAATCCTTACAGGCAAATAATGAGATAATTATAAAGCCTGCGGACAAAGGGGGAGGGGTCGTAGTCATGAGTAAGGAGAATTATTTGAAGGAGATCAACAGACAACTCAGTGATCTCAGTACATATAAGAAATTGAAGACTGACCCCCTTATTAAGATAACCAAAAATTTGGACGACCTCACTCTAAGAGCAGTGGAAAAAGGGGCCATCACTGAGGATGAAAGGGGGTTCATCAACATCACTGACCCCTCTACCCCGACTATCTATGTATTGCCTAAGATCCATAAGGATTCGAGCAATCCCCCGGGACGTCCCATAATCACTGGTACCAATAGTATTACATCTAATCTATCGGCAATGGTTGACTCGTTCTTGCAACCATTAGTAACTAGTACCCCTGCATTCCTAAAAGACACGGGATGTCCTGCGAAAACTTGAGAGAGTCCCTTGGGATCAAGAATGCACTTTAATAAGTGCGGATGTTAGTTCCCTTTACACAATTATTGATTGGGACAAAGGGAAAGTGGCCATAGAATATTTCCTCAATAAAAGTGAATACAGAGAGGAGACAAAATCGTTTTTATTGGAATCCATTGATTTTATTTTAAAGAACAATTATTTTTATTTCAATGGATCCTATTATCTGCAGATAAGGGGGACAGCCATGGGCACCAGGTTTGCTCCCAGTTATGCAAACCTGTACATGGCCTACTGGGAAGTCCAGTATGTGGATTCCCTACGGGCACTGGGAGTAAACCTGGTGTCCTGGTGGCGTTTTATAGACGATGTCCTTTTTATGTGGCGAGGAGAGAGAGATACCCTGGCTCATTTCCTTGAAGAACTCAACTCCAATGATTTTAACATTGTTTTAACGTTTGTAGTAAGCAAGAAGGACTTAGTGTTTCTGGATCTTAAAATTTACATAGAGAATGAGAAAATAAACACTCAAACTCATAGAAAACCGACGGACTCAAATGCCTACTTGAGCATTAATAGCGAGCACCATGAGAAATGGCTAGAAAATATACCAGTAGGGCAATTCAAACGAGTAAAAAGGAATTGCACGGACCCCATAATCCTGGAAACACAACTTAAGGAAATGGCAGAAAGGTTTAGGGAAAAAGGATATGAGGAGTCCACATTGGAAAAGGCTAAAGAGAAAGTACATCAGATAGACAGAAAGGAGCTCCTGATAGAGAAGGAAAAACCCATATTGAAAGATAATCCTTATGAATGGGCTTTTATCACCCAGTATGGTGCATACCATAAGAAGGTTGAAAAAGTGTTTAGAGACAATTGGCGAATATTGCAGGATAACCCAGTTTTGGGAAAGTCCTTACCGACGAAACCGGTGTTTATATATAAAAAGGCCATATCTCTGAAGGATAAATTGGTCAACAGTAGTCTAAAAGAGAACACAATAGGAAGGACATGCACTAAGGGGTTCCATAGATGCGGGGACTGCCTAATGTGCAGAACAACCACGAAAAAAGATATAGTCAGAAAGATCACTGACTTTGAGGTAAATGGCAAGAAATATGTGATAAAAGATTTTATAACCTGCCATTCTAGGAACGTAATATACCTATTGGAATGTAACTGTGGCCAAATTTATATTGGAAAAACATCACGACCACTAAAAACGAGAGCAGCGGAGCACATCTATAATATCCGTAAAGGATTAGAAACTCATCCCCTCTCGGAACATTTTAGTAAAAAACACAATAAGTGTGAGGGACAGATCAAACGTTTCATTGGTCTACAACAGATAAAACCTACTTGGCGTAATAAAAATCTGGAAAAGCGCTTAGCGTAAAGTGAAATGAGATAGATATATGATCTCGATACGCTAAAACCTAAAGGCCATAATGTCGACTTCGAATTAAGGTGGTTTCTTGATTAAATGTCTCATATATGCAAAAGTTTCTAAACACTGGTTCATTAACAATGTTATATATATTGATCATTTATTTTATATGTGTACTAATCATATATTTTTTTTCCTTTTATATTACATATATATATATTATTATTATTTTTTTTGATCTTCAATGAATCCATCTGAGGAAATTCAGATCCCCACCCGGGTAATCAGGGATGGACATGATGGGAATACGAAGTACCATCTAGTTTGGTCAGGTGTGGGGATCAACATATGTGAAAACCTCTGGGCAAACAGAATATATATTCCCTTAAGCAAGATGTTCGCCGGACCATCAGGAAGCCCCGTTGGTTACATGCAGACGGTCTGTGAGGAAAGAAACGGCCGCGTCACTTCCGTCATGAGATCCAGTAAAGTCGGAAATGGCCGCTGGAACGCAACCACGTGACTCTAGTCACGTAATCCCGGAAGTGCGGCTCTTGAGGACCTATGTGATACGGAAACAGTCGTTGGACCGCAATCATGTGTTTCCGGTCACATGATTCCGGAAACACGCCTGTATGTGATTATGCCATCATTAGAGGATTAGTTAGGGTATAAAAGAAGCATAAGGACCACAGCTCTCTATCCATTTTTGAGAAAGGTCGCCATCTTTGACCGAAACGCGTTATTTGGAGAAGGAGCTGCACACTTCCAGGACTTCCTGCTGATAACACCCGTGGCGGTGGTGCCAGGCCTATCAGCCTTGGACCAATTTGCTTATTTCAAACTAGCCCACCGCACGGGAACCTAACGGTGAGAGATTCATATTTCCACGTACGCACCAGTCACTTTATTGCCTGCTTTTGCACAGAGACCTAAACCATCACTGCATCATAATCAGGTCTGTGGTGACCAGTCGTGGTACTCACCAGGAAATAACCTATTGGGGTAGTATCCCCTCAGCAGGATTCTATATATCAGTTGATCCGGCTTACCACTGGATGCACAAGTCACTTTCTTATATTGTTCATGTCACATGTACATGTGTTGTTTGTTTTTAAGCTCAATAAATATTGTCTCTTTTTATCCATTGAGTCATATGTATCAGCAAAACTGTCCATCTAGAAATATTTGGCAAGCGATATATGGTATTGTTTTTGAGTTGTATTTATAATCATCTTTAAAAGACCAAGCGCCAGGGGTACCCTCTACAAACCTCTAGTACTTCACTTGTAGAGAAATAGTGTTTTTTCTCCCCTCAGAGGTGTACCTAGGAAGCTGGTCCTTTTTTACTGCGCAAACACTGGTTTGTTATACATCTTCTTTAGATACTTCAACTTCGTCTTTTCCAAAACGAAAGACGTACCGTACTCACACAGGATGAAGTGGTTCAAAGCACGTAGCAGTTTCTTTAGTATTTGATACTTGTATAAGTTCCCACTTTATGATGCGGTAAACTCAGAAAAAAAAAGATAAAAGATATATGGTGTAGTACGTTTACAACACAGCAAGATTACACTCAAAAGGTGCACAGGATATCAATATGTATAGGTACAGCGTTCCGAAACTCACACTGCAGTGGGGTACTTTAGACTTATCAAGGTATCTTTAAAACAAAGCCACCATATGTAAAAACCAGCAGTGGTGAATGGACATACATAAAAACTAGAAAACGCTCTCTGCCTTTATTTTTTATGTACTGTATATCCATTCACCACTGCTGGTTTTTACATATGGTGGCTTTGTTTTGTATGTAATTGGCCGTTATTCCATCACACAGGCCATTAATGCATTCATTCGGGCATTTTGGTGGATTTTTTATGTTTTAATAAAACATCCATTTTAGAGTAAGCAAGTCCATTCCCTTCTTTACAATATACGGAAATAGGGATCTGTAAGGAACAAAGAAACTGCTACGGGATTACAGCTACATATTGTTATGTAAGTGAGGTATGTCTGTGCATCATGATGTTTTAAATGAAGGCCATCAGTGTATTTATGCGGTGACTTATTTTAAAGATACATATTGGCATGCATTTATAAACGAGCCAGCATGCATGTATAAATGGTGGTCGCGCATCATTCATCATTGGTGCCTACACACTGAAAGTGATGAACGGTATCGCGTTCATTAATGAACGAGATCGTTCATATCTTTCAGTGTTGTCGCGTAGTGTGTAGGGCCTATTACCGTTTTGTTATACGTATAGATTTTTCTTGTTGGGTTTCCCTATTTATCTTTGGCTATGTAAGGCTTTGTATGAACCCAATTTCCACTGTTGTTATGTTACTGTTACAGTGATAACCTCATTTAAGGACAAAACTATGAAAAAATCGGAGTAAATCTGTGAAAAGCACAAACATGATCCAATTGGTCTGATTCTGCATATGCTACAGCAGTGTTTTTTTAACCACTGTGCCGTGGAGCAGTCTCCAGGTGTGCCATCATAGAAGCAGAGCCAGGCCCGTCAGTGTTTTGCCGCTACTGGGGCCTTGGAATGATCAATACTGGTGGGTTTAGTGGTTGCAGAGCCAGTTCTAATTTTGGGCCCGGGCATTGTTGGGCTCTTCTGGCTTTCTCAGATGTGGCTCAGGCTCAGGTGCAGGGCCAGCAACAGAAATCTTGGGGCCCAGTACACTGATATCTCTGGGGCCCCCTCAAACCCCCTTAACTTGGCAGGGGGAGCTTTAAAACAAAATAGTATATTTCTCTCTCTCTCTCACACTCTCTGTCATCCTTAGTTTCAGTTATATGGTAGGGCAAAGCCGGCGCTACCCGCTCAGCAGAGTCTGCAAAGTAGGTAGGCGCTGGGCAAGAGATGCGCTCTCCCTGATCTGCGACCCTGCTGCTGGCTCCGCTGCACCTGTCAGACTCTGTGACAGGCAGTGCTTCAGCTCCAGTCTAGACCACCCACTGATCTCCTCTCCGTTCCTCCGTCCCAGTAGAGTAGAGCACGCAGTGACAGGAGGGGTTACATTGGTAGCGTCTAGTTTACCTTCGTGGAGAGGACCTTTCCCATAACCCCCTGGGTCCATGTCACAATCTATTTGGAATAGTAAAGTGTGGCGAGCGAAGCAGAGCGAGACACCGAGCCCGAAGCGAGCCTGCGAGGGTCCAATGCTGCATAGAAGAAAAAATTCCCCCAAACGAACGGAGAACGAAGAAGACATTTAGGTGCTGTAAGGGCGGAAGTTCTCTCCTGCCCTCTCATTTTGTCACATCCAGGTCCTTTGCACGAAGGTAACATAGACACAACCGGTTACCGTTACGTAACAGTCTGAAACTCCTTCTGTCCGCAGGGGCTGTCTAGTTTCAGTTTCTATTCCTGCTGCTGGTGATTTAAGCAAGGAACAGTTCTCCCTGCACTTGGGTTTTTGAGCCCTTCCCCCTCTACATTCTGATGCACTTGTCTGGGTTCAGGGCAGCCCAACACAACAGTGAGTTTAACTCCTTGAAAACCTTGTTCTCTACAGAAATGTTATGAATCCTTCTGTTGCAAGTGTGTGCTTCCAATTTTGTCTGAATATTTTTTTAAGCGGCACTGCTACCGTGGGCATGTATATAAGTGGCACTGCTACCGTGGGTATGTGTATAAGTGGCTCTGCCTCCTGTGGGCATGTATATAAGTGGCACAGATACCGTGGGTATGTGCATAAGTTGTACTGCTACCGCGGGCATGTGTATAAGTGGCACTGCTAACGTGGGCATGTACATAAGCGGTACAGATACCGTGGGTATGTGTATAAGTGGCACTGCTACCGTGGGCATGTGTATAAGTGGCACTGCTACTGTGGGCATGTACATAAGCTGCACAGATACCGTGGATATGAGTATAAGTGGCATTGCTACTGTGGGCATGTGTATAAGTGGCACTGCTACCGTGGACATGTACATAAGTGGCACTATTACCATGGGTATGTGTATAAGTGGCACTGCTACCGTGAGCATGTATATAAGCAGCACAGATAAAGCGACACTGCTATCGTGGGCATGTGTATAAGCGGCACTGCTACCATGAGCATGTGTGTAAGGAGCACTGCTACCGTGGGCATGTGTATAAGCGGCACTGCTACTGTGGGCATGTATACAAGCCACACTGCTACCGTGGCATGTGTATAAGTGGCACTGCTACCATGGGCATGTGTATAAGTGGCACTGCTACCTTGGGCATGTACATAAGTGGCACTATTACCATGTCCTGAGGCACCCCAGGGTACAGTTTGAGAACCAATGGTCTAGTGTGTACCCAGCATAGTTATTGCAGCTGGTCTGTGGGTTACAGCTCCGAGATCCACTTCTGGAAAAAATGCAATAATGTAATTTCTGTGACAAACTGCAGGGATTAACCCTTTCTGTGACTGCTGCACAGGGATCACACAACCTCTATTCATAGGGCTGAATTCACTTAGGGGAGAAGTTCTTGCCCCACAAAGAAGTGCAAGTATATACCGCACCTACGGTACCATTGGATTCGCAGATAATTTCTTGCAATACACTATACACTATGGCCCTCATTCCGAGTTGTTCGCTCGGTAAAAATCTTCGCATCGCAGCGATTTTCCGCTTAATGCGCATGCGCAATGTCCGCACTGCGACTGCGCCAAGTAAATTTGCTATGCAGTTAGGAATTTTACTCACGGCTTTTTCATCGTTCTGGCGATCGTAATGTGATTGACAGGAAATGGGTGTTACTGGGCGGAAACAGGCCGTTTTATGGGCGTGTGGGAAAAAACGCTACCGTTTCCGGAAAAAACGCAGGAGTGGCTGGAGAAACGGAGGAGTGTCTGGGCGAACGCTGGGTGTGTTTGTGACGTCAAACCAGGAACGACAAGCACTGAACTGATCGCAGATGCCGAGTAAGTCTGGAGCTACTCAGAAACTGCTACGAGGTGTGTAATCGCAATATTGCGAATACATCGTTCGCAATTTTAAGATGCTAAGATTCACTCCCAGTAGGCGGCGGCTTAGCATGAGCAAATCTGCTAAAATCCGCTTGCGAGCGAACAACTCGGAATGACCTCCTATATACAGTACATTGCTGCAAGCATGGTGGTTGGGCCGCTAAAGGACCCCTGTCCATGGGCCGTAAAAGGATGCGGTAGAGGAGGCATGCAGGCCACGGGTGTGACACCCTTGCACTAGAGTATCAGAATTAGCTTCACGGCACCCCTAGGCCAAAGTTTCTTATTGAGAAATTTAGAGAAAAAAAAATGAAGTCAATTGTGTTTATGATATGTCATCCCTGGTTTTGCCAATTTAATTAAGTATAAATAAATTAAATTGGTTCTGGACCACCAAACTATGGCACTACTGCAAGGTCCCCCTAACACCCCCCCCCCCCCTCTTTCCCGAGGCACCCCAGGGTGTCACGGCCCCCAATTTGGAAACTACTGCCATAAAATAAACTTCTTTTTTTTTAACTACATGTAATACACCTAAAATCTCAGTTCCTATAAGGTTTTAAATCCTTGCATACAGTAAACTACACATATATGAAAATCCTACACCAGGCACAAGTAGTCATTCAGGTGTGTTGGGTATGGTTGACCGGCAGCCGAGATCCTGGTGGTCAGCATACCAACTTCGGTATCCCTGGCTGCCAGAATGCCGGCAGGGGTGCGAGCGAAATGAAGTTCCTTGCGGGCTCGCAGCGTTCTCCACATTGTGGGCTCGGTGGCTTGCTGCGCTCGCCACAGGTTCTATTCCCACTCAATGGGTGTCATGGACACCCATGAGTGGGAATAGTCCTCGGCCCCCTGCCGGCACTCTTGTGGCCGGGATCCTGGCGGCAGTATGCTGACAGCCAGGATGGTGACTACATCCCATTTAGATGACTATGTGGGATTTTTATCATTATTATCCTATTTGTATATAAAAAGTGTTGAAAGGGGAGAGCGCTACTGTGCAGATTCCATACTGTTCCTTCAGGGAGGTTGCACTCCCTGTACCAAGATGGCTGCTGACCCAAATACAGCACATAAGTGCGGCGCCATCTTGTCAATGTCTTAGAGCATCACAGTGGGAGACAGTAGTTTTTCACTTAACTCCTCAGAGACCTGAGATTATCAGAGATCCACAACACTTCCAGTGATCCTGCACTGCTTTCCGTTGCATATATTCATCAGCTGGGGAGCCGAATGACACCCCTCTCGTCTCAACCTCCGCTCAATGAGAACCAGTGTGTAACAGTGATTATGTGGGATTCATATAAATATTTGATGCAATTCACAATATGAGCTTACCATCTTCGGAGTGTTGGAGAATATGTATTATACATTTTTTTTTTTTTTGGTCAGATATAGTTTTTTTATTATTATTATTTCAAAATGTGACTGGACCCTCTTTTGTCATTTTCACCTCAGCTCACTTTAAAATTGTTATAAAAGAGAAAATTATCTAAAAGCAATTATAGAGTAAGACCATTTTCCTTACTGTGCAAGCTGCAGAACTAGGTGTCCTGTTAGTTGCTTTTTATTTTACCCTTGTATGCCTTACTGCCATGTTTTGCTTATCGCACAGTGTAACCTATGTAGAGCCCCCAACATGGCTGCCTCGCCTGGTACTCTCTTGTGTAGAATAAACAATGCATGGTTATGAACTTTCCTAATATATTTGTCTCCCCAAATATGTGTCATTTCTTCACCTTTTGATAGAATTTATTAATAAAGACAACTTCAGGCAAAATATATTTAAAAAATGTCTATTTTTATTTAAAGTAACATTTAGCCACTTCTTCTTCGTCTTCTGATGATTTTATTATTATTTTGTAATTATTCATATTATTATTTACTCTGCATTCCAAAATAGGTAATTTCGGACTAAGATTGGTCCAGTAATCTTACAAACTTGTCCTATAAGAGAAACAAGATGGCGGGAGCCTCATGACTCATGAAGAGTCATCCTTCAGCACTCAGGAGAGGAAAAGCCCCCTTGTGGAGGAAACCTCTGGGGACCCATGGCTGAAGGACTGCCCGTCCCTCTAGGCATTAAGAGACTATGCAGAGTTTGCCCAGACCACCCGCCCACCCACTAACCTTGCCTAACCCAGTCATCCCTTCTGTCGCCTCAAATCTGCTATTTTGATCTATTTACCCAGCTGGAGAAAAGCGCATCTACACATCAATGGTGAGAGAGTGAAGAAAGAGAGCAAGAGATGAATGGGAGTGGGGGGGGGGGGGGCAGGTATAACCACTATAGCATTCATTTCTGATGCTAACAGGGATTACAACTGTACAAATGTAGCCATTCTTGTCGTGGCTACATTTTACCGCAATTGCGCCTTGTTAGGCGTGACCGCACCACGTATGTCTGGACGTGTGTGCCCCATTCACATGGATGGGAGCGGCAAATGCCGCAGCTCGGCATGGCTAAACACAGTGGCGCATAGCTGTGCCGAGGGTGCACGTGTACCTCAGATGCAGCTATGATCAGCATGGTTACACCTCAGTGGCGTGCGGTGAGGTCAGTGGCTGGTGAGGCACTACAGCCATAATGTTTGCTGAATCCTGTCGATGACCCCTACCGCCGCCGAGCCAATGCCCGCTACTGCCCCTAAACCGCTGCCCGCTGCCACTGCCAATGGCTTACAAACTCGCCAACCATCAACTGACCCAGTCCTCCGCCACTAATTTAACTTAATGGAAAAGGGTCTGAATGAGTTAAAAAAAAAATTAAAAAAATGCGTGAGGTCCCCCCTCCTAAGTATAACCAGCCTCGGGCTCTTTGAGCTGGTCCTCGTAGTTTAAATACTGTGAAAAAAATTGGACAGGGTTTCCCCGTATTTAGACAACCAGCACCTGGCTCTTAGTCCGGTCCTGGTTCCAAAAATATGGAGGACAAAAATGTAGGGGTCCCCCTGTAATCCGCACTGGACTTAAATAGCCAGGGAGACAATGCCACAGCCAGGGGACACATTTATGTAGGTTCCTGCGTCCGTGGCATTACTCCCCCAACTAGTCACCCCTGGCTGGGGTTCCCTGGAGGAGTGGGGACCCCTTAAATCAAGGGTTCCCCCAGTCCAGGCACCCAAGGGCCAGGATTGAAGCCCGAGGCTGTCCCCAGCACCCCTGGGCAGTGGGTGCCGGGCTGATAGCCATAAGTGTGTCAAACAAATTAATATTGTTTTTTGTTGTGGAACTACAAGGCCCAGCAAGCCTCCCCTGCTTGCTGGTACTTGGAGAACCTCAAGTACCAGCATGCGGGGAAATAATGGGCTCGCTGGTACCTGTAGTTCTACAACAACAAAAATACCCAAATAAAAACACAACACACATCGTGAAAGTAAAAATGTATTAAAACACACTTACACACTCACAAATACTTACCTACATCTCACACTGATCACATCCACTTGTCCATGTAGAATCCAATAGGGGTACCTGTAAAAATGAAAATTATAGTTACAAACTTCATTCTAATCCACAGGAGGGGAAAAGGAGAAAGAGAGACCTGGTTATGCTGCTGCCTGGGAGGAAGGAGCCGGCGGGAGTCCCCGACCTGGTTATGCTGCTGCCTGAGAGGAAGGAGCCAGCGGAACACGAAGAAGAGGGGCGAGCCGCAGAGAGTTATGCTGCTGCCTGGGAGGAAGGAGCCGGCGAACACCAAGGAGAGGGGAGAGCTGCAGAGAGAGAGAGTGTCCCTGACCTGGTTATGCTATTGCCTGGGAGGACAGAGCCGGCGGAAGACGAAGGAGAGGGGAGAGCCGCACTCAGACGCTGCCACTGCTATGCAAGTCTTTTGCCCCGTACAGCACTGCCAGTCAGATGCAGTCACTGTCAGTACTGCAGCTGCTGCCCAGTGACCAATCACAGTGACAGGGGCGTGCTTTTAGATAGGCTAAAAGCACATCCCTGCTGTTCTGCGGCACTTGGGCAGGTGCCACTTCCATTACTTGTTTCAATGGGCTTTTACAGCCCTTTGCTTGGCCCCTGCCCCCTGCCCGCCCCCTGCTTCCGGCCGATTACAATGCACAGCGTGAGGCACCGTTCTCGGTGCCGCACAAATGTATTTAAACAGCCATTTACAATCTAAAAAAATTAACATAATATAAAAAATGTGTCATAAGTATCTTCTTTGTATTATTTTAATCAGGAATGACAGGGGAGGCACTGCACGTCCCTGATTTCCTGAGTCTTATGTTTGAAAGGGGTCTTAGGGTGAAATTCCAGAAGGTTGAGATGGATTTTTGAAAATCACAGTGTCCATCAATGGCTATCAGTTATTAAATAATTTGAAAAGAAACATCCTTTTTCCAAGGCCAAAAGTATCCTAGAACAGCTTTGGATACAGAGACCTTGCAGGAAAGCAATAGTTCTGTTAGTGATACTGATACTCAGACATCTACTCGTAATAAATGTGCATTGACCACTTTAGGGCTAACCCAAGGTGCTTGCTGAAAAGATGTACCCGGAGAATGGGACAAAACAATATGATCTCACAAGTAGTGAGAAAAACGTACTGCCAAAAGGATTGTCATTTTTGCCTTCTATGCAGTTTAATGATTTATGTTGGCAGATTAAGAAACATCAGTTACAGAGGAAAACAGGATTTTACTACCTACCGGTAAATCCTTTTCTCCTAGTCCGTAGAGGATGCTGGGGTCCACTTCAGTAACATGGGGTATAGACGGTTCCGCAGGAGCCATGGGCACTTTAAGACTTTTCAAGGGTGTGAACTGGCTCCTCCCTCTATGCCCCTCCTCCAGACCTCAGTATAGGAACTGTGCCCAGGGAGAAGGACATTTTGAGGAAAGGATTTACTTTCAAACTAAAGGTGAGATTCATACCAGCTCATACCTCAGCCATGCCGCACAACATGGCATTCAACTTAACACATGCCAATGGGCATGAACAATTGCAGCAACATGCTGAAAATAATCATAACACAATACTCGTGTAACACAAACTAACAAGACTAGGAGAAAAGGATTTACCGGTAGGTATTAAAATCCTGTTTTCTCATACGTCCTAGAGGATGCTGGGGTCCACTTCAGTAACATGGGTTTATACCAAAGCTCCAGTACGGGCGGGAGAGTGCGGATGACCCTGCAGCACCGATTGACCAAACTTGAGGTTCTCATCGGCCAAGGTGTCAAACTTGTAAAACTTTGCAAACGTGTTTGCGCCTGACCAAGTAGCTGCTCGGCAAAGATGTAAAGCCGAGACCCCCCGGGCAGCCGCCCAGGATGAGCCCACCTTTCTAGTAGAATGGGCATTTACCGACTTCGGTATCGGCAATCCTGCTATGGAATGAGCATGCTGAATCGTCCCTCTGATCCAGCGCGCAATAGTCTGCTTAGAAGCAGGACACCCAATCTTGTTGGGAGCATACAGGACAAACAAAGCTTCTGTTTTCCTTATCCGAGCTGTTCTTGCGACATACATTTTCAAAGCTCTAACCACATCAAGAGACTTTGACTCAGGTAAGGTGTCAGTAGCCACTGGCACCACAATAGGTTGGTTTATATGGAAAGACGAAACCACCTTTGGAAGAAATTGTTGTCGACTTCTCAACTCTGCCCTATCTTCGTGGAAGATCAGGTAAGGGCTTTTGTGAGACAAGGTCCCCAACTCAGACACCCACCTTGCGGATGCCAAGGCTAAAAGCATCACCACTTTCCAAGTGAGAAACTTCAATTCTATCTCCTGTAGAGGTTCAAACCAATTCGATTGAAGGAACTGCAACACCACATTAAGGTCCCATGGTGCAACAGGGGCACAAATGGAGGTTGGACGTGAAGCACCCCTTTCACGAACGTCTGAACTTCTGGAAGGGAGGCCAATTGTTTCTGAAAAAAGACTGTTAAGGCCGAAATCTGGACCTTGATTGAACCCAATCTGAGGCCCGCATCCACACCTGCCTGTAGAAAATGGAGAAAACATCCCAACTGAAACTCTTCCATAGGAGCCTTCTTGGATTCACACCAAGACACATATTTCCTCCAAATACGGTGGTAATGTTTAGACGTTACTCCTTTCCTGGCCTGAATAAGAGTGGGGATGACTTCTTTGGGAATACCCTTTCGGGCTAGGATCTGGCGCTCAAAAGCCATGCCATCAAACGTAGCCGCGGGAAGTCTTGATACACGCATGGCACCTGCTGCAGCAGGTCCTCGCGAAGAGGAAGAGGCCGAGGATCTTCTATTAGCAACTCCTGAAGATCTGGATACCAAGCCCTCCTTGGCCAGTCTGGGACAATGAGGATTGCTCGAACCCTTGTTTCTCTGATGATCTTGAGAAATTTTGGTATTAGTGGAAGTGGAGGGAAGACATACACCAACTGAAACACCCACTGGGTCACTAGAGCATCCACTGCTATTGCTTTAGGGTCTCTCGACCTGGAACAATATATCTGAAGCTTCCTGTTGAGACGAGATGCCATCATGTCTACTTGAGGAACTCCCCAAAGACTTGTCACCTCTGCGAAGACTTCTTGGTGGAGGCCCCACTCTCCTGGATGGAGATCGTGTCTACTGAGGAAGTCTGCTTCCCAGTTGTCCACTCCCGGAATGAAAATTGCTGACAGAGCTCTTGCATGTCTTTCTGCCCAGAGGAGGATTATTGTCACCTCTGCCATTGCCGCTCTGCTTTTCGTTCCGCCCTGACGGTTTATGTACGTGACTGCTGTTACATTGTCCGACTGGATCTGTACGGGTTGATCTTGAAGATGTCCCGCTTGTAGAAGGCCGTTGTGAATGGCTCTCAATTCCAGAACATTTATGTGAAGACAGGTTTCCTGACTTGACCATTTTCCTTGGAAGCTTTTTCCCTGTGTGACTGCTCCCCAGCCTCGGAGACTTGCATCCATGGTTACTAGGACCCAGTCCTGAATCCCGAACCTGCGTCCCTCTAGGAGGTGAGAACTGTGTAGCCACCACAGGAGCGAAATTCTGGCTTTGGTGGATAGGATTATCGTCTGGTGCATGTGTAGGTGGGATCCGGACCATTTGTTCCACAGGTCCCACTGGAATACTCTGGCATGGAATCGGGCAAACTGCATGGCCTCGGTGGCCGCTACCATCTTTCCCAACAACCGAATGCATTGATGTATCGACACTCTTATTGGTTTCAAAATTTTTTTACCATTCTCTGGATTTCCAGAGCCTTTTCCACTGGAAGAAATACCCTCTGTACTTCTGTATCCAGTATCATCCCCAGAAAAAACAATCTTGTCGTCAGTTCCAACTGCGACTTTGGAAAATTTACGAACCGTGTTGTTGGAGTACTGAGAGGGAGAGTGCAATGTTCTGCACCAACTTTTCCCTGGATCTCGCTTTTATCAGGAGATCGTCCAGGTAAGGAAATATATTGACTCCTTGCTGTCGAAGGAGGACCATCATTTCTGCCATCACCTTGGTGAATACCCTCGGTGCCGTGGAGAGTCCGAACGGCAACGTCTGGAACTGGTAATGGCAATGGCAATCCTGTACTGCGAATCTCAGATAAGCTTGGTGAGGAGGATAAATAGGAACATGCAAGTAAGCATCTTTTATGTCTACCGACACCATGACATCCCCTTCCTCCAGACTGGAAATCACTGCTCTCAGAGATTCCATCTTGAACTTGAACCTTTTCAGGTAGCGATTTAGATTCTTCAGGTTTAAAATTGGTCTGACCGAGCCGTCCGGCTTCGGAACTACGAAGAGGCTTGAATAAAACCCTTCTCCTTGCTGTGACAAGGGTACCAGGACGATGACTTGATCCTGACATAATTTTTGAATTGCAGCTGTTACTAGTTCTCTGTCTGGAAGAGAAGCTGGCAAGGGTGATTTGAAAAATCGGCATGGGGGAACATCTTGAAACGCCAGTTTGTATCCCAGGGACACTATTTGTAAGACCCATGGGTCCAGACCAGATTGAAGCCAGATCTGACTGAAAAGTTTCAGACGTGCTCCCACCCGAGGGGACTCCTGCGAGGGAGCCCCAGCATCATGCTGCAGATTTGGCAGAAGCAGAGGTTGATTTCTGCTCCTGCGATTTTGGAGTCGCTGCGGATTTCATTCCTCTTCCCCTTCCTCTTCCTGCAAAGAAAGGGGAGCCTTTAGCCTTTTTGTATTTGTTGGGCCGAAAGGACTGCATCTGAGAGTGATGTGTCTTTTTCGCCGGTGCAGGAGCATAAGGCAAGAATGTCGACTTACCTGCGGTAGCCGCACAGACCAACGCATCCAGCCCATCTCCAAACAAGGCCTCACCTTTGTACGGGAGAGCCTCCATATTTCTTTTGGAATCTGCGTCAGCATTCCACTGGCGAATCCACAACGCCCTCCGAGCCGAAACTGCCATGGTAGCGGCTTTTGAACCCAAGAGTCCAATATCTTTCATGGCTTCTAGCATGTATGTAGCAGCATCTTTTATATGACCTAACGTTAGGAGTATATCGTCTCTATCTAACATGTCAATTTCCGATGACAAGTTATCTGACCATTTTTCGATGGCACTACTCACCCATGCGCAAGCAATGGTGGGTCTGAGCAGCGTACCATTGGCCACATATATAGATTTTAAAATAGTCTCCATCTTACGGTTCGCCGGCTCTTTTAGTGAAGCCGTCCCAGGTGCAGGAAGAATCACCTTTTTAGTTAACCGTGACAGGGCCCTGTCCAAAACGGGGGGTGACTCCCATCTTTTCCTGTCCTCTGCCGGGAAAGGATAAGCAACCTGAATCCTTTTGGGAATCTGAAATTTCTTTTCAGGATTTGCCCAAACTCCCTCAAATACAGTATTTAGCTCGTGAGAAGGGGGGAAAGTTAAATTAATTTTCTTTTCCTTGTAAAAATAAGCCTTCTCCTGAGGTACAGGAGGGGCTTCCGTAATTTCCAAGACCTCTTTTATAGCAACAATCATGTATTGAATGCTTTTTGCCAATTTAGGATCTATTCCCCTGGAATCACTATCGTCGACACAGGGATCCGAGTCCGTGTCGGTATCAGTTTGTACAATTTGAGCAAAAGGTCTCTTGTGTGACCCAGAGGGGTCGCCTGTGGATGATAAGGCAGAACTATGAAAAATCACATCCTCTACTGCTACTACTACTTTCTCCAGCTTTCTGCATGAGACTCAGACTTATCTAATCTCTTACTGATATGATTCACACTATCATGTAATTCTTTCACCCATTCAGGCTCGTGGTGTGCCGGCAGCGCCACCACATTGCAACTCTGTGTCCCTAAAATGACTCCCTCAGGGAAAGAGCTCCCTGCCTCAGACATGTCACACACATGGACAACCACACCACAGACACTCCGGGACTTATAGGGGACAGACCCACAGTAAAATCTGTCAGAAGGACACAGATAGGATTTGCCAGTTCACAACCCAGTGCCAGTAATAAAATGTCTGTGAACACAAAATGCCCACAGACCTACAGCGCTTTTATAATGATATTATCACACAATATATAGCACCAAAATTCACTGTGCCCCCCGTTTTTCACCCTGATACTTGGTTCAGCAGTGGAGGAGGACCAGCGTTCTTCTCTGCAGCCTGGAGGGAGAGAAAATGGTGCTGAGCAGTGTGCTGACTGAGGAAGCCCCCCTAATGGCGCGTTTCCCCTCAGATTATTAGATACTGATATTTATACTGGCAGGGGTAGGACTGTGCCTCAGCATCTTATGCCCTTTATTTAGTGCCAGTTTAGTAGGTTTCATGCTGCCCAGGGTGCCCCCCCGCGCCCTGCAGTGCCTGTGTGTGTGTGGGTAGCATGGCGCGCAGCATTACCGCCCGCTGCGCAGTACCTTTTAGCCGTCACGATGACTGAAGATTCTTTTCTTCTCACACTCACCTTCTTCTGACTTCTGGTTCTGTAAGGGGGGTGACGGCGGGCTGTGGGAGTGAGCACATAGCCGCAGCTAGCGTTCAGTACCCTTCAGGAGCTAATGGTGTCCTGTCAGCCAGAAGCAGAGCCATGAAAATGTTCAGGTAGTTGGTTCCTACTTCTGCCCCCTAAGTCCCACGAAGCAGGGAGACGGTTGCCAGCAGTCCTCCCTGAAAATAAAAAACCTAACATAAGTCTTTCAGAGAAACTCAGTAGAGCTCCCCTGGAGTGCATCCAGTCTGCCTGGGCACATTTTCTAAACTGAGGTCTGGAGGAGGGGCATAGAGGAGCCAGTTCACACCCTTGAAAAGTCTTAAAGTGCCCATGGCTCCTGCGGAACTGTCTATACCCCATGGTACTGAAGTGGACCCCAGCATCCTCTAGGACGTATGAGAAATTAAAATGTAAAGAATATTTTTCCAAACAACAACAAAATATAAAAATAGTGACTGCCTATACCTGGTAAATTGAAAAAGATACAGAAACGCTCTACATTTGAGCCAGTCTCTAATAATGTGACCAAAAAAACCTTCTTGAGCGTTTCAGATCAGGAGGTAACAAAATGTATCAAAACATTTCACCCTAATCTTTCACCCAGTGAGCGCGCAGCTTTAAAATCTTTATCTGGTTATCAGTCCTGTGGATATAAGGTGGGAGGAATAGTGTTACAGGACCTAAAGGACTATCGCACAAAGATATATTGTCAACTGGAGGAACCTGGATTATACAGGAAATTACACCGAAACTTTGCAGCTCATTATTAAGGAATTTAAAGAAGTTTTGCTTCCAGTTAGGGACACATTTGTTATCACAGAGGCTATTTACAACATTTTACTGCTGGAATTCCCCATTAATCCATAAGGGGAGGGTACGGGGGCGGGACCGGACAATTTCTTTTCAGTTCAGCAGCGGGTGGTGTCCTTTATATCGGCGGGTGCAGCTTCCAGTTTAAAAAATTGCACCGTAGCGCCATTTAAAAAAAATTCAAGGTGGCCACAGCAAGCCCATCACAGCTTGCCGCGTCATCACCCTGTCTCTCCCCTTTTGCCAGCTAATATTAGCCAGCACGAGGCAGCGTGGGTCAGTCCAATAGTGGAGGAGTGAGGAAGAGCTCCTGCAGATTGAAGAGAGAAACCCTACACTTTTTTTTTTTGGAAGGAAATATTAAAATACTCTCCACCTCTTTATAATTAATTAAATTCTTTATTATAGTAATAAATAACCCTTTTCCCCACCAAAATTGTAGTTTTCAGCAGAATGTTTCAGCACACACAGACTAGTCTGCTGAAAAATGGGACAAGTGTGTAGTGAGGATTGGAAGTGGAATCTGTCAGAAGGTCTGTAGAAGGATTGTATAAACCAGGCCTGGCCAGCCTGTGGCACTCCAGCTGTTGTGAAACTACACGTCCCAGCATGCCTTGCCACAGTTTTACAACTCCCCAGTAGCAAAACTGTGGCAGGGCATGCTGGGACGTGTAGTTTCACAACAACTGGAGAGCCACAGGTTGGCCAGGCCTGGTATAAACAGTCTGATCTGTGATTTGATCTGCTGAGGATTGGACTAGTGTGTTCCTGACTTAACTCTTTTAAATAAACGTAATGGTCTGGAGAATTTTCCTAATGATACAAGGCTAGTGAAGATCGATGGGGCAAGCTTATATACTGTAATCCCTCATAGTGAGGGTTTGGATGCAGTACATATGCTATTGACAAGTAAAGTAACTTTGATGTAATGCATATTGATATTTTGATATATCTTTTGAGATTAATGTTGACAAATAATTTCTTTCTGCTTGATGGCTGTTATTACTTACAAATCCAAGGATGTGCTATGGGTTCATCAGTTGCCTCAAAATACGCAAATATTTACTGCATATGTTTGACATTGAACAGGACTTAGGGGGTCATTCCGACCCAATCACACGCTGCAGTTTTTTGCAGCTGTGCGATCGGGTTCGAAATGCGCATGTGCTCCGGCCGCAATGCGCAGGCGCGTCGCTGCCCAGCAACGGGGAACGCCAGGCAGCGATTGTTCTAATGAAGATTTTGATCGCAGCTGCAATCGCAAGGTGACTGGCAGCAGGAAGGCGTTCCGGTGTGGCAACTGACCGTTTTCTGGGAGTGGAGAGGAAAACGCAGGTGTGTCCAGGCATTTGCAGGGTGGGTGTCTCACGTCAATTCCGGGACCTTACAGGCTGAAGTGATCGCAGCGGCTGAGTAAGTTCAGAGCTACTCAGAAACTGCATAAAATGTTTTTGTACAGCTCCCCTGCACAAGCATTCGCACACTTGAAGCATTGATTAAAAACCATAATAGTTCATACTATCACACTGACATACTGTATGCATCAGAGGGAGACACATGTTTTGGATGTCACTATTGGTTTTACTGGTTTTACTAAGGTCTTTAATAAAGCGACAGATCAGAACACATTTCTGCACTATCAAAGTTGCCATCCGAAAAATCTGAAGCACAGTATTCTGTACTCTGAGATGATATATATCCGAAGAATAGTTATTGTTGAATAGCATAAGCACACATAGATACTCTTATTGAACTTTTTGTTCTTAGAGGTTAAAATGTCACTGTTTTATCGGTAATGAAGGATAAAGTAATAGCATTGGATCACGGGGACTTATTATGTAAGAAAATCCTGAAGAATGAGGGCCCTAAGATGCCTTGGGTTAATCAGTTCAGTGTATATTTCCATGAAGTGATTCATGCCTCTAAAAATGTATCACCGATAATTCAATCTGATAAGGATCTTCATTTATCTGATGCCACTTTGATGCCTTGTTACTCAAGGGTTAGGAAACTATGTGACATTCTTTTAAAAACTGACATTTCTAATGTGGGTAAAAAGAAAAACACAAAAAACCCATCAGGGAGGCGTCTGCCACGTTCTTTCAAAAACTGTGTAAGTGTACCGAATTGATGCAGTTTTGAAGGTAAAGGGTGGTCACACCAAATATTAATTTGATTTAGATTTCTCTTCTGTTCATTCACATTGCATTTTGTTAATTGATAATAAACTATTAACACTTCTATTTTTGAAAGCATACTTACTTTGCAGCATTTTTTACCTGCCTAAAACTTTTGCACAGGACTAATATTTATATATATATATATATATATATATATATATATATATATATATAAGATTTTGGTACTTACCTGTAAATCCTTTTCTCCTAGTCCGTAGAGGATGCTGGGGACTCCAAAAGGACCATGGGGTATAGACGGGATCCGCAGGAGCTTGGGCACACTGAAAAGACTTAACACTGGGTGTGAACTGGCTCCTCCCTCTATGCCCCTCCTCCAGACCTCAGTTATAGGAACTGTGCCCAGGAGAGACGGACATTTCGAGGAAAGGATTTTTGTGTAAACTAAGGGCTACAAACATACCAGCCCACACAACAAACATACCGTACAACCGGAGTAACAGTAAACCAGATAACAGTATGAATTAACAACAGCAACAAGCTGAAAACCAGGAATACACAACCCGTGTATAAACCAAGTGAACCAACAAGAATACACTGCAAGTAACAGTCCGCACTGGGATGGGCGCCTAGCATCCTCTACGGACTAGGAGAAAAGGATTTACCGGTCAGTAGCAAAATCCTATTTTCTCTTACGTCCTAGAGGATGCTGGGGACTCCAAAAGGACCATGGGGTTTATACCAAAGCTCCAGACCGGGCGGGAGAGTGTGGACGACTCTGCAGCACCGCCTGAGCAAACGCAAGGTCCTCATCAGCCAGGGTATCAAACTTGTAGAACTTGGGCTTGGACTTATAGAATGGGCTTTCACTGACTTCGGCACCGGTAGCCCGGCCGAAGAATGAGCCTGCTGAATCGTACTACAAATCCAGCGTGCAAAAGTCTGTTTTGAAGCAGGATGACCAATCTTGTTAGAAGCATACAGGACAAACAGCGCCTCAGTTTTCCTGGCACCAACCGTCCGGGCGACGTAGATCTTCAAAGCCCTCACCACATCCAGAGACTTTGGAACTGCCACAGCATCCGTAGCCACCTTCGGTAAAAATTGTTGACGAGTCCTGAATTCTGCCCTATCTGAATGAAAAATCAAGTATGGGCTCTTATGAGATAAGGCCGCCAACTCAGACACTCGCCTGGCAGACGCAAGCGCCAACAGCATGACTACCTTCCAGGTGAGAAACTTCAACTGAACCTTACGCAAAGGTTCAAACCAGGAAGACATGAGAAACTGTAAGACCATGTCAAGATCCCATGGAGCCACAGGAGGCACAAACGGAGGATTGATATGCAACACTCCTTTCACAAACGTCTGAACCTCAGGAGGACAGCTAATTCCTTTTGAAAGAAAATAGACAAAGCCGAAATCTGCACTTTGATGGAGCCCAATTTCAGGCCTGCATCTACACCTGCCTGCAAAAAGTGGAGAAAACGACCCAAATGATAATCTTCCGCAGGAGCCATTTTAGTCTCACACCAGGAAACATACTTCCTCCAAATACGGTGATAATGTTTAGCCGTAACCTCCTTCCTAGCCTTAATGAGTACGAATGACCTCCCCGGGAATACCCTTACGAGCTAAGATCTGGCGCTCAACTTCCATGCTGTCAAACGCAGCCCCGGTAAGTCTGGAAACACGCATGGACCCTGCAACAACAGGTCCTCTCTTAGAAGAAGCGGCCAAGGATCTTCCACCAGTAATTCCTGAAGATCCGGATACCAGGCCCTTCTTGGCCAATCTGGAACGACGAGAATCGCCTGAACCCTTGCTCCTCGAATGATCCCCAGTACCTTTGGAATGAGAGGAAGTGGAAGGAACACATACACCGACTGGAACACCCATGAAGACACCAGGGCGTCCACTGCACTGGCTTGGGGGTCCCTTGACCTGGAACAATACCTCGGATGCTTCTTGTTGAGACGAGACGCCATCATGTCGATCAGCGGAATTCCCCAACGCTTTGGCACCTCTGCAAATACCTCTTGGTGAAGAGCCCACTCTCCCGGATGGAGATCGTGTCTGCTGAGGAAATCCGCTTCCCAGTTGTCCACTCCCGGTAGGAAGACTGCTGACAGGGCGCTCACGTGTTGTTCCGCCCAGCAAAGGATTCTTGTGGCCTCCGCCATTGCCACTCTGCTCCTTGTTCAGCCTTGACGGTTTATATGAGCCGCCGCTGTGATGTTGTCTGACTGTACCAGGACAGATCGACCCTGAAGAAGGCTTCTTGCTTGTAGCAGGCCGTTGTAAATGGCTTTTAACTTGAGAACATTTATGTGGAGACACGCTTCCTGGAGCGACCATTTCCCCTGGAAGTTTCTGCCTTGGGTGACTGCACCCCAGCCCCGGAGACTTGCATCTGTTGTCAGAAGTACCCAGTCCAGGACACCGAACCGGCGTCCTTCTAGGAGGTGAGAACTTTGTAGCCACCACAGGAGAAAAATTCTGGCTCTGGGAGATAGAATTATCTTCCGGTGCATGTGCAGGTGAGACCCGGACCATTTGATCAGCAAGTCCCACTGAAACACCCGGGCATGAAACCTGCCAAACGGAATGGCTTCATACGCCGCAACCATTTCCCCCAGAACCCGAGTACAGTGATGGATGGACACACTCTTCGGCCTCAGAAGTTCCCTGACCATCGACTGCAGTTCTAGAGCTTTTTCTTCTGGAAGAAACACTCTCCGTAACTCCGTGTCCAGAATCATGCCCAGTAAAGACAGCCGAGTGGTCGGAATCAACTGAGATTTCGGCAAATTTAACACCCAACCGTGCTGTCGCAGCACCGACAGCACCAAATTTACACTCCTTAGCAACTGTTCCTTGGACCTCGCCTTTATCAGGAGATCGTCCAAGTACGGGATAATTGTAACCCCTTGCTTGCGAAGGAGAACCATCATTTCTGCCATGACCTTGGTGAAAATCCTCGGGGCCGTGGAAAGCCCAAATGGCAACGTCTGAAATTGGTAATGAGAATCCTGTATCGCAAACCTGAGGAAGGCCTGATGCGAAGGAAATATCGGGACGTGTAAGTAGGCATCCTTTATGTCGACTGATGCCATAAAATCCCCCCCTTCTAGGCTGGAAATCACAGCTCGAAGAGATTCCATCTTGAACTTGAAAACTTTCAAGTATGAATTGAGGAATTTTAGATTCAGAATCGGCCTGACCGAACTGTCCGGCTTCGGCACAACAAATAGGCTCGAATAGAACCCCTTTCCCCCCGTTGTGACGGGGGAACGGGAACAATGACCCTCTGTTGACACAATTTTTGTATCGCTGCCAGCACCAGCTCCCATTCCGGAAGAGACACTGGTATGGCCGAAATGAAAAACTGGTGAGGGGGCACCTCCCGAAACTCCAGTTTGTATCCCAGAGACACAATCTCTAGGACCCAAGGATCCAGGTCTGATTGAATCCAGACCTGACTGAAGACTCGCAGACGGCCTTCCCCCCCGGTCCGGACTCCCCCAGGGAAGCCCCAGCGTCATGCGGTGGACTTGGTAGAGGCAGGGGAGGACTTTTGGTCCTGGGCGCCCGACACGGCAGGCGACTTCCTTCCCGTTCATTTACCCTTAGAAGCGAGGAAGGACGAACCTTTTCCACGTCTGTATATATTGGGACGAAAGGACTGCATCTGCTGATGTGGTGCCTTTTTGTGTTGTGTGGGAACATAGGGAAGAAAAGAGGACTTACCCGCCGTCACGGTAGAGACCAGGTCCGCCAAGCCGTCCCCAAACAAGACATTACCTTTGAAGGGTAAAGCTTCCATAGCTCTCTTGGAGTCGGCATCCGCATTCCATTGATGGATCCACAACGTCCTCCTTGCCGATATTAACATGGCATTGGCTCTTGATCCCAAGAGACAAACATCCCTCGCCGCATCCTTCACGTAATCTGCAGCGTCCTTGATATAACCAAGAGTCAAAAGAACATTATCTTTATCAAGGGTATCCATATCATTAGCTAAATTCTCAGCCCATTTAGCACTACTCACCCACACCGACACCACCGCAGGTCTGAGCAATGCACCCGAATTAGCAAAAATGGACTTCAGAGACGTCTCCAGCTTGCGATCCGCCGGATCCTTGAGAGCTGCCGTGTTAGGAGACGGAAGTGCCACTTTCTTAGACAAACGAGATAAAGCTTTGTCAACATTTGGAGACGACTCCCATTTTTCCCTGTCGTCAGAGGGGAAAGGATACGCCATGTAAATCCTCTTGGGAATCTGCCACCTCTTATCCGGCGACTCCCAAGCCTTTTCACAAAGAGTATTCATTTCATGAGAGGGGAGAAACTTCACCTCAGGTTTTTTCCCTTTGAACAAGCAAATCCTTGTTTCCTGCACCGCCGGTTCATCAGAAATGTGTAAAACATCTTTTATAGCCACAATCATGTATTGAATACTCTTCACTAACCGTGGATGCAAAGCAGCCTCAGTGAAATCGACCTCGGAATCAGAGTTCGTGTCGGTATCAGTATCTACCACTTGAGTAAATGGCCGCTTTTGCGAACCCGATTGGGTCTGCACCTGAGACAAAGCCTCCTCTATGGACTTTTTCCACACCTGCGACTGTGACTCAGACTTATCCAACCTCTTTGATAAAGAAGCTACATTCGTATTGATTGTACTGAGCAATGTGAGTAAATCAGGTGTCGGCTGCGCCGACAGGCCCAAATCAAGACCAGCATCCGCTCCTCCAACAACCTCCTCCGGTGAATAACATTCAGCCTCAGACATGCCAACACGTTTAATCGACACACAGACACACACACAGAATGTCTCAGCTAGGGGACAGGCCTACAATGAAGCCCAGATAGAGGACACAGAGGGAGTATGCCAGCTCACACCCCAGCGCCCTAATATCCCTTCAAGGGATATATTTGACCAGCGCTGCTTAAACTATAATAAAAATGCACCACAACTGCGCCCCCCCCCCCTTCGAATAGCTCCCCGTTACTTGAGAGGAGCCGTGGAGGTCACGGGCCAGCGTCTCCATCAGCCGCGTGTGGAGGAGAAAAATGGCACTGTGAGCCGCGCGGCTAAGCTCCGCCCCTTCCCGGCGCGCTTCAGCCCGCCAGATTTGAAAATCCGAAAATGCCGGCGGGGGTCTGCTACACGGTGCCGAGGCACCGAAAAGGCTTCTGCCGGCTCCCGGACCCCAGTAACCTGCTGCCAAGGGTGCCCCCCCCCAGCGCCCTGTGAGTGCCGTCAGTAATAGTGTGTGGGAGCATGGAGCGCAGCGTTACCGATGCGCTGTACCTGGTTACTGAAGTCTTCTGCCGCCCTGAAGTCTTCTGTTCTTCTCATACTCACCCGACTTCTTTCTTCTGGCTTTAGTGAGGGGGGTGACGGCGTGGCTCCGGGAACAAGCAGCTAGGCGCACCAAGTGATCGAACCCTCTGGAGCTAATGGTGTCCAGTAGCCGAGAAGCAGAGCCCTTAAACTAAGAATAAGTAGGTCCTGCTTCTCTCCCCTCACTCCCACGCTGCAGGGAGCCTGTAGCCAGCAGGTCTCCCTGAAAATAAAAAACCTAACAAAAGTATTTTCCAGAGAAACTCAGGAGAGCTCCCCTAGTGAGTGTCCAGTCAGTCCTGGGCACAAAGTCTAACTGAGGTCTGGAAGAGGGGCATAGAGGGAGGAGCCAGTTCACACCCAGTGTTAAGTCTTTTCAGTGTGCCCAAGCTCCTGCGGATCCCGTCTATACCCCATGGTCCTTTTGGAGTCCCCAGCATCCTCTAGGACGTATATATATACACACACACACACATACTGTATGTACGCGTATATTGTACACTGGAGCTGAAAAAGTGGGAGATGTACACTAAGTAATAAAGTTGTATCAAGCAAATTGGAATATTAAACTAGTGCAATATCTACTGTCAAAGTCGAAAAATATCATGACTCACTTGCCTTGTACTAACCCCATGCACATGCCCGCTGCGCGTGCACACGCCCTGCGGTGCGTGCGCGTATTCGCACTGCGCGTAAAAGAGCTTCTACGGCCGTGCGCTTTGGCGCGTGGTATGCGCATTTACGGTAGGGTTTGTGAGCGTGTAGCGGGCGACTCGATCATAGCATATTTAACCCATATAGTGTGTTTTATAGATAATATTCCCCTTAACAATGTCAGCAAGTATGTTTAGTTTAAACGGGTCTTGGACAGAGAAATTCCTCTTTGCATGATAGGAAGGGTCAGATAAAGGTTGAACGGTGGTGTCTAGTATCCAGCTGTAGAGTATTTTAATGGTAACATTTCGGTGTTGGTTAGGAAGAGATTGCTCGCTCCTGCGTATAGTTATGTACAAAAGTAGTTTATAGACATTTACTGTATTTGCTGTTCCTTATCCATGCGGGGGGAATCCAGAGGATACCACCCACTACAGCAGTTGGGGAGAGACACAGCCCACCTGTTTGAACCCACCTATGACCTTTTGTTATAATGCAGAGACACATTCCTGTGTCCAATGAACCATGAGATTATAGGGACCATTGTATTGTTACTGTATGCTGTGTATATAAAGACCACCATTGCCTGTCCAGTCACTCACTCTCTCTGCAAGGTTTTCACATTGAAGGCTGAGGGCTGGATCCAGGACGCGCTTGCGAATCATTCCCACGTGTGTAAGTTTCTCTGTAGCCATTTTGTAATCCTCTGTGTTTGCCATTTGTTCTCATTGTGTACTCATTCTGTTTGCTTGTGTTTGCGATCGTTCGCTATTGTTCATATTATTCCTTGTTATTCTGTTTAGATTTTTATGTTAGTTCTGTAGTGTATAAGCTGTATTGTTTTCCCCTTTTTACTCTAAAGCAATCCACGAAGGTGTTAGAGCCTGAGTGGTTTTTAAATCCAAACAAGGTCTTGCGTATTCACTAGTTACTGTAAAGGGTTTTCTTAGCGTCTCAATCACCCAAACAGCTTTTTATATTATCAAGGTTAATAAGCATTACATCATTATAGTATTACATTGCCAAGGTTTAGAGTATAAGCATACCCTTACTGTGTGTTATTACTAAGGTTTACTGTGTATCATTCCGTGAGCGTACGTGTCGCTCGTGCGTCGCGCCCACGGCCTAGTGTCTGCTACGCTAAGTGCGTACCCTTAGGGTACTCAGTGCGCCAATTGCGTACTTAGTCCATAATAAGTATATAGCTTACGTTTAAAGGTAATAACTGACATTATCAATTGGGGGATTCATCTGGGCCTCCTCATATCCGCAACCTAGCGGAACCAGGCAGACTTTATCCATCAGCAAAGGGCGGGAAGGTAGTATCCCCTGTTAGCCGTTTGGTGGTTGGGGATACAGTAGTGCTGATCAGATAAGCGTCTGCTCCGCTTGGTTTGTAGGGATGCTGGTGGGATCCGGAACCGAAAGGTAAGAACGTTAAGCTATTGTCTTTTAAATCTGTTTTAATTTCTGTTTGGTGCCAACTGCGCACGCAACACATGTAACACACGCACACACCTGTACTCTGCATATCTGACCATATTGTTGCAAAACAAGGTTCAAATGAGTCATATTGTGTTTGATTCAGATTGGATTGCTTATCTGTTTAAGTAGGTTTAAAAGTATATTTAAAAGTTGCTGCAAAAGCCTTGATATAGTGTTGTTGTTTTTTAACTCAGGCCTAAAATAACTTCAGGGGCTTGCATAGTGATTTTTATTTGTGACAAAGGAAGCCGCATGGTCTGTCCTCCATTTTGTGTAACCCTCATGGATGTGGAAGGGGGAGGAGCAGCGGCCATTTTGGGAAGGTCAATTCTTTTCTAAATAGCTGATTTTCAGTCTGCTCAGGAATAATCAGCCGTCCTTGGTCAAAAAGAAATCACCATTTATGAGTTACCAATGCATTTATTTAACCCATGCCATAGACAATTACAAATAGATTCAGATGGGGTTTAATAAAAGTTAATAGTAAGATGAATATTTGATGTAAGAACGACACACAGATATAAAACGTTTTTTTTCCCCTTCTTTACCTCCACGATTCTGTTAAACTCTGCTTGTTGTAAGATAAGCCATTGAAATGAAAATTAACCTGTGCAACAGCTTTTTTCCCTGGCAGTCAAAGGCCACCTTCATAGACAGTCAAATGCCCATTCATATGCAAATTAGAGGAGTGAATGGGTCTCGGGAGACCAGTGAATAGTACATAGATATAATATTATAATTATGTGTGTGTGGTTTATATCAATGTATGTTCTGCAAGATAGCTATCCAATATGAATCATACTATTGGAAGCATTGATTAGTAGATTAATTTAGACCTGCATTTTGTGCATTTTCACATATCTACCTTTCTGTTTGCCATTAGCATTGATCACGTGTTGAGAAAATTTGTTTCTATTTAGTTAAAAGTAAGATTAATACTTAAGGGAGTAATTGTAAAACACGCACGCAGCCTGACCCAGTTATAAAGGTTATACAGGAGATACTGTGTGGTGCTAGGTAAACGATTATAGTTAAATATCATTTGCATTTATAGAAGCGTGTTATTTGTGTTACTGCGGACGTATCCGGCCTGTGTACACGTGTCTCTGACAGAGTGCGAGACAGCGTACGCAACGCAAAGGCCTACACACGTGGCGTATATCACGCAACGTGCGTACGGATACGCCCACTAAATACAAATCACACGATAGCATTGTTTTAGTAAGCGATACGGAAGCCACGCGATAATAGCACAAATTTGTTCAGTTTCCAAAATTTAGTTTAAAAAGATCCTCCTCTCGTTGCATTACCTCTGGGATTAGCCTGTGTTACCTGAACGAAAGAAATTTTCTGTACAGAAAAATCAAAGTATATATGAAGTGAAAGAGCGTGTGTATGCAAGTAAAGTTTTCTTTGGTGTGAACCCCGGAATTCGAGATCTCGTAGGAGGACACCCGTGAAGTGAACACGTGGTGGCGTGGGAGAAGGCCATCTCACGTTAACAGTGAATAAGGTAAAAGGAGCAATTAGTGTTACAGCAGACCAGAAGGTCCGCAAAAGTCAGAAATCCGTTAAAAGTACCTATACGAAGTTTCTGAAGACCCTGACTTAAGAAAGGTCAGAGGTAGTAAGCGCAGCCCTGGGGGTTGGCGCAGTACCCATATAGGCCCGTTTTGAGAATACGCTCCGGCTGAAGGTTTCGCAGCCTAAACAACCGATTCCACTGGTCGTTCTGCGGATAAGTAATAATTACTTATACGCAGTGCGACTGTACCGCATGTAATTGTGTGCATTAGTTGGTTACCTTGATACCCATTACGCAATTTGCGTACGCTTTGCGGGATCATAAACACTATTTGTACATTTTAACGTGATTTGTGTAGGTTTTTTTTATTTTAAGGGAGGTTCGCTGATCACTCAGGAATTCTTCAGCAACTGATACTTACTGGGGAGGGTAGCATACTCCCACACGCCCCAGTAAATAGAGGTTACATAGGGGCCCTGGGTTGAGTACGCCAGCGCTGAAGCAGTGTGTGGGCATATTGGTCGACGTGGATGAAGGCACTCGTTGGACTTTCACCGTCGCCTTACCTATGAGAACGTGGTTTTTGTAGGAATTCGCTGAGAAGGCAATACCTGCAAAGAATGGGGGCCAGTTGCTCAAGTAAAGGACGATCAACCAAGGTTCAGGTTGATATAATTCCACGGCCAGCAGGGTCGGCGAGGTACATAATGTGTGAAAAATATGGATCACACGCAGAGGTTTTATGCAATGAGTGGGAACGTATGACTGTGAATGATGGGGAGAAGTTCCCTAGGGTAGGCAGTTTTAATCCTGAGGTTTTGCAAAATTTAAGGAGAAGAATATGTCTGATAAAATCCCAAAAACCGAGGATCAGACACACAAACTGTTTACATTTATGGCAACAGGAAGGTGAGATACAAAGGGAATTAGCACAAGCAGCTGGTTCCCATCTTAGCAGGAAACTGATGGCACCTGGAGAAACAATGGCTACAGAGAATGGCATACTGGGATATGATGATAATAGTGCACTTAATAAATGTATTAATGATGATAATAGTAAGCGTAATAAATGTAATAATGATAGAAGTAAAACTGATAAATGTACAAATTCTAACCCGTGCAAGTTGCACCCCATGTTAAACTTCCCTCAGGATTACAAGCAAGAAAGTGAGCCCAGCACGATGTCGGCACTTTTTCCAGCAGCCATCATACGAGACACCCAGGTGGGCATGACCCAATCGGTAAAGGCAGTAGTCAAGCCCCCTTACAGAGGGTCAGGTGAGGTCGTGTCCACAGGTAAGTACGGTATTGTATGTTATGCACAGATAATTGCACCTCACATTGTAGAGTATAGAGAGGTAGCGGTTTCTGTATTAATGGATGGTTTAAAGGAAGTGTTGAGAACAAGGGTACAGACCACTCAACCTAATTGGAAAGGTATGTCGGTGGCTGCTTTGAGAGAGACCGCTATTGAACATGATCGGAACATCATAAGACACAGGGAGTCACAGGGCGGTAAGCAAATGACAATAAGTAGACAGGCCCTGACAACGAAGCCATATCAGCTTAAACCCCAGACCCCTGTGGGTAAGTCAAATGTGATAAAATGTTATAACTGCCAGAGGGAAGGGCATTATGCACGGAATTGTATGTTTAGAGACCCACATAAGGTATATAAACCCCCTAGACAACGACATAACGCACGTAATTGTAATCAGGGATCATATAGGAAACATTTTGGGCCGCACCTGTAATTTGCAGCCAGTGAAGTTGATTATTAGCCTTGATAGTAAGCCTGAGGTTACAGTCGATGTAATTGGTAGGTCATTCCTTGTAGACACAAGGGCGGCCAGGTAAACTCTGTGATTTATCTTTAAATATTTCCTTTTCATCTCTGACGTTCACCAGACAGCTCAAACGTCACATGTCTACTTGGTCTTTTCAGAGGTCTACCCAACCCCAGTATATCTTACCAGCATCGTTGTGTCTGGCCAAACACAAAGGGTGGAGAGTGGAAATACTGGTGGGGGAGACTGTGCAGAGATACCGATGGACATGTTGGTGTGACAGCCTGATGGTGAACGGAAATCTGACAATGTTTCTTTTCTATTGTTCTCTCTCTTTGTTCTTTCATGTTTTACGGATGGTATGTCACACAACAGTTAGACAAATGGTAATGCAAGATTTATGCTCCTTACAGAAAGATCGCTGAGTCGGAAAGAATATCGTATCACTGGAGTGTTCGTTTTGGGAAGACTGAGAGACAGCACTGTTGAGACGACACCTGAGCAAGAAGAACAACAAGACTATAGGACAATTATCGTAACATTTTTCTTTCCCTTCAATTATTTTCGGTACCCCCATTACAACTTTCTCTTTCTCCTCCTGTAAGATGGACTCACCCCAAGAGACTGCAGTCCGTGTTTTCCTGTTGACCCTGTTGTTGACCAGAGCAGTCTGTTTCGGTGAGAGTACCAGTGAGGTCGAGAAAGGATCTGGAATGGGTTCTGATGACCAGGATGGATTCGTAGAATTCCAAGAGCAACACAATCACCGAGCAAAGGCGAGTATCAGAAAACGATCTGGTAGCCATGACACTAACAGACATTGTGAAGGATTGTTAGCTGAAGAGAATTGTATCTGTAGGAATTGTGACAACATAGTTGAGGACGGATGCATCCAGAGATGTCAGTCCAGCATTAATATCAATATGGACCGTCATCCATTGAGTGACTATCACTCATTAGTGGGCAAGGTTTTAAACCAAACGGAATGCTGGGTGTGCTCACAAGTACCTCAAGGTCATAGAAAGTCAGGACTAGTGCCATACGCTTTAACGATAGATGAGGTACTTGAATTAAGGGGTGGGAGACCGGTGGACAAGAAATTTAATATTTCTAGGCCTCCTAGTTTGAAGCTCCACCAATATCATGTGGATAGGTCCCTAATATGTTTGAACATTTCCAATCCCCGAAAGCCGGGAAATTGGGAGGTGACATGGAACAACCAAACCATGACATTCTCACACAGAGCCGATAGAATGCCCGTAGACTCAGAGCTTATATGCCAAATAGCCAACAGTGGGAGATATTTCCAGTATAGGTACACTCTAGGAAGTAGGCCCATGCGAGTTGGAGAAGTATCACCAGGATACTGTGTGCATATCATACAACCTGATACGTGTACTAGTCAGATGAGAGAGTTAGGGATAGGATTTTCCACCTGGAAGGTTTGTAATATGGTGATGTCATATTCTGTCCCATATGTCCTCCCCGATGATGCATATTTCATATGTGGGAGGAAGGCGTATAAGTGGCTTGCCCCAAACTCAGAGGGATTGTATTACATTGGAAGAGTGTTACCGGAAGTAATGACCATTACCCATGATAGAATGAAAGACATTCACCGCAATGCTCAAGCTCCTTACACTCACACCCATTACGAACACATTGTAAAGAGACACCTTATAGACAGGACAGGGCATGCAGCCTCTGATTTGATCCACGAATCCACCGGGATTCAACTCCTGCTCGCGCTAGATATCACCCGTACCGCCAGAGGAGTTATAAATTTTAGGTATATTACCGCGCTAGCTAACCTGATAGACAATATCACCGAGATGTATGATGACACCTTCAGGTATACTGGGAGAGAATTGCAAGTTTACAAAACGGAACTGATCCAGCACAGGATGGTTCTCAATTACATCACAGCAGTGACAGGAGGGTATTGTGTCACCCTAGCAACTCAGTATGGTGTAAAGTGTTGTACGTATATCACAAACAGCACTGAGGACCCAACCGAGGTCATAGATCAAAAGATGGACGATATCTTGCAATTGAAGTGGGAGTTCCGAAGGAGACACAACCTTACCCTTGCTTCTGTGGGTAATGAACTGACCGGCTGGGTATCATGGTTGAACCCACGCAATTGGCTCTCAGGTTTAGGAGAATGGGCTCAAAATGTTATCGGTGCTGTAGGGAAATTTCTCTTATGTGTCCTAGTAGTTGTCATAATGATTGGTCTGATATTCAGATGTGTTCGAATTTTAATGAATTGAAAGCGAAGTACCAAATTGATGAGTTTGAGGAGCGAGGGCATTGTAACAACAACTAGTTTAATTTATGACCCATCAATCGAGACAATGCTGTGATAAAATGTGATTCCACGGTCCGTTTCTTTCACCTGTTTCTCCTTTGTTTTTCTCCAAGGTAAAAAGACACCGACTCGGAAGAAGATTTTGATGACCCATTATACAGACCATTGATGAACTGTTTCACAGCCATTTGATGAACTTTTAGAGACTTTAACTTTTATGGACACTTGAAGAACTTTGCTTGCCACTTACAGCAAAGATACAAGACATCGACAAGACACCAACAAGACACCCAAGGACAAGCACATACAATAATCATAAGAATGCATTTATAACGCATGTTTCTTATCTTCATCTCTACTATCTTCAGGTAGTGACACACATAGTCGACAGGTGATATAGGCACATATATTAGCACTCACATATTCTCCCCTTCATGTATCATCAACTAATGTGCACCCCATTTGTTGGAACTAAAAAAGCCAAAAAGAGCTCGGTAGAGTTTGTTAGCCCACTTACAGACCCTTAATACGGGATAAGAAGGATTCAATGTATACTTCGCAATACCTCGAAGCTTATTTTTAGAACATGTACGGCACGATGATACATGACCCCTCAGACATGGATTTCATACATACATGCTTTTTACTATCTCACTAGGTCATACATTTCCCACCTTCTCCTCTCCTCCCTACTCCCAATCATAATAAGGTATTTCATGGTAATATATATTTTTCTGCTTGGATTGTTTAGGTAGTGGCAGTTATTGTTGACTGCCAAAGGGTGGACTGTCAAAGTCGAAAAATATCATGAATCACTTGCCTTGTACTAACCCCATGCACATGCCCGCTGCGCGTGCACACGCCCTGCCGTGCGTGCGCATATTCGCACAGCGCGTAAAAGAGCTTCTACGGCCGTGCACTTTGGCACGTGGTATGCGCATTTACGGTAGGGTTTGTGAGCGTGTAGCGGGCGACTCGATCATAGCATATTTAACCCATATAGTGTGTTTTATAGATAATATTCCCCTTAACAATGTCAGCAAGTATGTTTAGTTTAAACGGTTCTTGGACAGAGAAATTCCTCTTTGCATGATAGGAAGGGTCAGATAAAGGTTGAACGGTGGTGTCTAGTATCCAGCTGTAGAGTATTTTAATGGTAACATTTCGGTGTTGGTTAGGAAGAGATTGCTCGCTCCTGCGTTTAGTTATGTACAAAAGTAGTTTATAGACATTTACTGTATTTGCTGTTCCTTATCCATGCGGGGGGAATCCAGAGGATACCACCCACTACAGCAGTTGGGGAGAGACACAGCCCACCTGTTTGAACCCACCTATGACCTTTTGTTATAATGCAGAGACACATTCCTGTGTCCAATGAACCATGAGATTATAGGGACCATTGTATTGTTACTGTATGCTGTGTATATAAAGACCACCATTGCCTGTCCAGTCACTCACTCTCTCTGCAAGGTTTTCACATTGAAGGCTGAGGGCTGGATCCAGAACGCGCTTGCGAATCATTCCCACGTGTGTAAGTTTCTCTGTAGCCATTTTGTTATCCTCTGTGTTTGCCATTTGTTCTCATTGTGTACTCATTCTGTTTGCTTGTGTTTGCGATCGTTCGCTATTGTTCATATTATTCCTTGTTATTCTGTTTAGATTTTTATGTTAGTTCTGTAGTGTATAAGCTGTATTGTTTTCCCCTTTTTACTCTAAAGCAATCCACGAAGGTGTTAGAGCCTGAGTGGTTTTTAAATCCAAACAAGGTCTTGCGTATTCACTAGTTACTGTAAAGGGTTTTCTTAGCGTCTCAATCGCTCAAACAGCTTTTTATATTATCAAGGTTAATAAGCATTACATCATTATAGTATTACATTGCCAAGGTTTAGAGTATAAGCATACCCTTACTGTGTGTTATTACTAAGGTTTACTGTGTATCATTCCGTGAGCGTACGTGTCGCTCATGCGTCGCGCCCACGGCCTAGTGTCTGCTACGCTAAGTGCGTACCCTTACGGTACTCAGTGCGCCAATTGCGTACTTAGTCCATAATAAGTATATAGCTTACTTTTAAAGGTAATAACTGACATTATCACTTCTGAGTAAATTAAGTTAAAATAAGAATTTACTTACCGATAATTCTATTTCTCGTAGTCCGTAGTGGATGCTGGGGACTCCGTAAGGACCATGGGGAATAGCGGCTCCGCAGGAGACTGGGCACATCTAAAGAAAGCTTTAGGACTATCTGGTGTGCACTGGCTCCTCCCCCTATGACCCTCCTCCAAGCCTCAGTTAGGATACTGTGCCCAGACGAGCGTACACAATAAGGAAGGATTTTGAATCCCGGGTAAGACTCATACCAGCCACACCAATCACACCGTACAACTTGTGATCTGAACCCAGTTAACAGCATGATAACAGAGGAGCCTCTAGAAAAGATGGCTCACTACAGCAATAACCCGATTTTTTGGTAACAATAACTATGTACCAGTATTGCAGACAATCCGCACTTGGGATGGGCGCCCAGCATCCACTACGGACTACGAGAAATAGAATTATTGGTAAGTAAATTCTTATTTTCTCTAACGTCCTAAGTGGATGCTGGGGACTCCGTAAGGACCATGGGGATTATACCAAAGCTCCCAAACGGGCGGGAGAGTGCGGATGACTCTGCAGCACCAATTGAGAGAACTCCAGGTCCTCCTCAGCCAGGGTATCAATTTTGTAGAATTTTACAAACGTATTTGCTCCTGACCAAGTAGCTGCTCGGCAAAGTTGTAAAGCCGAGACCCCTCGGGCAGCCGCCCAAGATGAGCCCACCTTCCTTGTGGAGTGGGCATTTACAGATTTTTGGCTGTGGCAGGCCTGCCACAGAATGTGCAAGCTGAATTGTACTACAAATCCAACGAGCAATAGTCTGCTTAGAAGCAGGAGCACCCAGCTTGTTGGGTGCATACAGGATAAACAGCGAGTCAGATTTTCTGACTCCAGCCGTCCTGGAAACATATATTTTCAGGACCCTGACAACGTCTAGCAACTTGGAGTCCTCCAAGTCCCTAGTAGCCGCAGGCACCACAATAGGTTGGTTCAGGTGAAACGCTGAAACCACCTTAGGGAGAAACTGAGGACGAGTCCTCAATTCCGCCCTGTCCGAATGGAAAATCAGATAAGGGCTTTTACAGGATAAAGCCGCCAATTCTGACACGCGCCTGGCCCAGGCCAGGGCCAACAGCATGACCACTTTCCATGTGAGATATTTTAACTCCACAGATTTAAGTGGTTCAAACCAATGTGACTTTTGGAACCCAAAAAACTACATTGAGATCCCAAAGTGCCACTGGAGGCACAAAAGGAGGCTGTATATGCAGTACCCCTTTTACAAACGTCTGAACTTCAGGGACTGAAGCTAGTTCTTTTTGGAAGAAAATTGACAGGGCCGAAATTTGAACCTTAATGGACCCCAATTTCAGGCCCATAGACACTCCCGTTTGCAGGAAATGTAGGAATCGACCCAGTTGAATTTCCTCCGTCGGGCCTTACTGGCCTCGCACCACGCAACATATTTTCGCCAAATGCGGTGATAATGTTTTGCGGTTACATCCTTCCTGGCTTTGATCAGGATAGGGATGACTTCATCCGGAATGCCTTTTTTCCTTCAGGATCCGGCGTTCAACCGCCATGCCGTCAAACGCAGCCGCGGTAAGTCTTGGAACAGACAGGGTCCTTGTTGGAGCAGGTCCCTTCTTAGAGGTAGAGGCCACGGATCCTCCGTGAGCATCTCTTGAAGTTCCGGTTACCAAGTCCTTCTTGGCCAATCCGGAGCCACGAATATAGTGCTTACTCCTCTCCATCTTATCAATCTCAGTACCTTGGGTATGAGAGGCAGAGGAGGGAACACATACACTGACTGGTACACCCACGGTGTTACCAGAGCGTCTACAGCAATTGCCTGAGGGTCCCTTGACCTGGCGCAATACCTGTCGAGTTTTTCCCAACGGTTTATAATCATGTGGAAGACTTCTGGGTGAAGTCCCCACTCTCCCGGGTGGAGGTCGTGCTGAGGAAGTCTGCTTCCCAGTTGTCCACTCCCGGAATGAATACTGCTGACAGTGCTATCACATGATTTTCCGCCCAGCGAAGAATCCTTACAGCTTCTGCCATTGCCCTCCTGCTTCTTGTGCCACCCTGTCTGTTTACGTGGGTGACTGCCGTGATGTTGTCCGACTGGATCAACACCGGCTGACCTTGAAGCAGAGGTCTTGCTAAGCTTAGAGCATTGTAAATGGCCCTTAGCTTCAGGATATTTATGTGAAGTGATGTCTCCAGGCTTGACCATAAGCCCTGGATAATTCCTTCCCTGTGTGACTGCTCCCCAGCCTCGCAGGCTGGCATCCGTGGTCACCAGGACCCAGTCCTGAATGCCGAATCTGCGGCCCTCTAGAAGATGAGCACTCTGCAACAACCACAGGAGGGACACCCTTGTCCTTGGTGACAGGGTTATCCGCTAATGCATCTGAAGATGCGACCCGGACCATTTGTCCAGCAGGTCCCACTGGAAAGTTCTTGTGTGGAATCTGCCGAATGGGATTGCTTCGTAGGAAGCCACCATTTTACCCAGAACCCTTGTGCATTGATGCACTGAGACTTGGCTCGGTTTTAGGAGGTTCCTGACTAGCTCGGATAACTCCCTGGCTTTCCCCTCCGGGAGAAACACCTTTTTCTGGACTGTGTCCAGGATCATCCCTAAGAACAGAAGACAAGTCGTCGGAACCAGCTGCGATTTTGGAATATTGAGAATCCAATCGTGCTGCCGCAACACTACCTGAGATAGTGCTACACCGACCTCCAACTGTTCCCTGGATCTTACCCTTATCAGGGAATCGTCCAAGTAAGGGATAACTAAAATTCCCTTCCTTCGAAGGAATATCATCATTTCGGCCATTACCTTGGTAAAGACCCGGGGTGCCGTGGACCATCCATACGGCAGCGTCTGAACTGATAGTGACAGTTCTGTACCATAAACATGAGGTACCCTTGGTGAGAAGGGTAAATTTTGACATGAAGGTAAGCATCCTTGATGTCCCGAGACATCATGTAGTCCCCTTCTTCCAGGTTCGCAATCACTGCTCTGAGTGACTCAATCTTGAATTTGAACCTCTGTATGTAAGTGTTCAAAGATTTTAGATTTAGAATCGGTCTCACCGAGCCGTCCGGCTTCGGTACCACAACAGTGTGGAATAATACCCCGTTCCCTGTTGCAGGAGGGGTACCTTGATTATCACCTGCTGGGAATACAGCTTGTGAATGGCTTCCAAAACGGTCTCCCTGTCAGAAGGAGACATCGGTAAAGCCGACTTTAGGAAAACGGCGAGGGGGAGACGTCTCGAATTCTAATTTGTACCCCTGAGATATCACCTGAAGGATCCAGGGGTCTACTTGCGAGTGAGCCCACTGCGCGCTGAAATTCATTGAGACGGGCCCCCCACCGTGCCTGATTCTGCTTGTAAAGCCCCAGCGTCATACTGAGGGCTTGGCAGAGGTGGGAGAGGGTTTCTGTTCCTGGGAACTGGCTGATTTCTGCAGCCTTTTTCCTCTCCCTCTGTCACGGGGCAGAAATGAGGAACATTTTGCCCGCTTGTCCACGAAAAGACTGCGCCTGATAATACGGCGTCTTCTCATGTTGAGGGGCGACCTGGGGTACAAACGTGGATTTCCCAGCTGTTGCCGTGGCCACCAGGTCTGAAAGACCGACCCCAAATAACTCCTCCCCTTATTAAGGCAATACTTCCAAATGCCGTTTGGAATACGCATCACCTGACCACTGTCGTGTCCATAACCCTCTACTGGTAGAAATGGACAACGCACTTAGACTTGATGCCAGTCGGCAAATATTCCGCTGTGTATCACGCATATATAGAAATGCATCTTTTAAATGCTCTATAGGCAAAAATATACTGTCCCTATCTAGGGTATCAATATTTTCAGTCAGGGAATCCGACCACGCCAACCCAGCACTGCACATCCAGGCTGAGGCGATTGCTGGTCGCAGTATAACACCAGTATGTGTGTAAATACATTTTAGGATACCCTCCTGCTTTCTATCAGCAGGATCCTTAAGGGCGGCCATCTCAGGAGAGGGTAGAGCCCTTACAAGCGTGTGAGCGCTTTATCCACCCTAGGGGGTGTTTCCCAACGCACCCTAACCTCTGGCGGGAAAGGATATAATGCCAATAACATTTTAGAAATTATCAGTTGTTATCGGGGGAAAACCACGCATCATCACACACCTCATTTAATTTCTCAGATTCAGGAAAACTACAGGTAGTTTTTCCTCACCGAACATAATACCCCTTTTTGGTGGTACTCGTATTATCAGAAATGTGTAAAACATTTTTCATTGCCTCAATCATGTAACGTGTGGCCCTACTGGAAGTCACATTTGTCTCTTCACCGTCGACACTGGAGTCAGTATCCGTGTCGGCGTCTATATCTGCCATCTGAGGTAACGGGCGCTTTAGAGCCCCTGACGGCCTATGAGACGTCTGGACAGGCACAAGCTGAGTAGCCGGCTGTCTCATGTCAACCACTGTCTTTTATACAGAGCTGACACTGTCACGTAATTCCTTCCAACAGTTCATCCACTCAGGTGTCGACCCCCTAGGGGGTGACATCACTATTACAGGCAATCTGCTCCGTCTCCACATCATTTTTCTCCTCATACATGTCGACACAAACGTACCGACATACAGCACACACACAGGGAATGCTCTGATAGAGGACAGGACCCCACTAGCCCTTTGGGGAGACAGAGGGAGAGTTTGCCAGCACACACCAAAGCGCTATATATATACACAGGGATAACCTTATATAAGTGTTTTTCCCCTTATAGCTGCTGTATTGTTAATACTGCGCCTAATTAGTGCCCCCCTCTCTTTTTTAACCCTTTCTGTAGTGTAGTGACTGCAGGGGAGAGCCAGGGAGCTTCCCTCCAACGGAGCTGTGAGGGAAAATGGCGCCAGTGTGCTGAGGAGATAGGCTCCGCCCCTTTTTCGCTGACTTTTCTCCTGCTTTTTTATGGATTCTGGCAGGGGTTAAAATTCATCCATATAGCCCTGGGGGCTATATGTGATGTATTTTCGCCAGCCAAGGTGTTTTTATTGCTGCTCAGGGCGCCCCCCCCTAGCGCCCTGCACCCTCAGTGACCGAAGTGTGAAGTGTGCTGAGGAGCAATGGCGCACAGCTGCAGTGCTGTGCGCTACCTTGGTGAAGACAGGATGTCTTCTGCCGCCGATTTTCCGGACCTCTTCTGTCTTCTGGCTCTGTAAGGGGGCCGGCGGCGCGGCTCTGGGACCCATCCATGGCTGGGCCTGTGATCGTCCCTCTGGAGCTAATGTCCAGTAGCCTAAGAAGCCCAATCCACTCTGCACGCAGGTGAGTTCGCTTCTTCTCCCCTTAGTCCCTCGATGCAGTGAGCCTGTTGCCAGCAGGTCTCACTGAAAATAAAAAACCTAAACTAAAACTTTCACTAAGAAGCTCAGGAGAGCCCCTAGTGTGCACCCTTCTCGTTCGGGCACAAAGATCTAACTGAGGCTTGGAGGAGGGTCATAGGGGGAGGAGCCAGTGCACACCAGATAGTCCTAAAGCTTTCTTTAGATGTGCCCAGTCTCCTGCGGAGCCGCTATTCCCCATGGTCCTTACGGAGTCCCCAGCATCCACTTAGGACGTTAGAGAAATGAAGTTAAGCAGGTGCAATTCACTAAGGGATAGAGCTACAATGCTCATGTAATCAGATTTTATCGGACCACACTTATGTACTGGTTGAGTTTGTAGTACCATTGGAGATCTTCACATCCACAGGTGTCTCATATTTACATGGGTATCTGGTCAGGATACCTGTGTTCAGAATTCTGACACCAGGCTCTTGACATGGATCAACAAGCTGGCGCCGGAATACAGACTGCTGACATCCCGATCATAAGTATGCTGGGACTCTTTAGAGTCAGGCCATGGGGGAAGGGGGGGGGGGGGGTAGTTAGGGTTAGGTGTAGGATGTGGGGAGATGGGGGCGGTGGGGGTCAGGCTGCGGGAAGGGTGGGTTAGAGGGGTAGGAGTGAAGGGTTAGCCTACGTACGATCCAGGTGTCGGGATCCTGCGCATTGGGATGCTGCTGTCTGTGTTCTGACTGCCGCCATCCCAATATCATCACAATTACATGAATGTATTAACAATTTAATATAAGATGAAAATTACAAATGAAAAAAAGGAGTTTATTAAAAGTAGTCTGGTTTATTTTAGTAAAGATCCAATAAACTTTCCATCATACACACAAATTCATCTTTTCTCGATCGACTATATTAATGTGATACACCTTTACTACCATGTCACAGGAAGTCAGTCCATTGAGTGTTCCTCAGTAACAATTATTAAGCATATCTGAAAGCAAGTATTATTGGAGCTATGTATTCATTCCACAACCTTACCTTTATATAAATATATATTACACAAACATTCCTGCTTCTCCTCCCCCCCCCCCCCCCCCCCCCCACCACAGTCCAGCACATAAATTTCCTAGATCCAGCACCTTCAAAATTCACCAAGTCTTATTCCCAACCCCAGGTTCTAAAAGAAGAAAGTAAGTTTTTTTCCAGTTCAGTGCAGAATATGGGACAGGGGTCCCGTGAATCCATCAGGATTGTAGAGCCCACATGCCAAACCTGCGCAGAGGAAGGGTGCATTGTGTTGGAAGAAAGCCTGTTTGTGCTCCCCTCGCACCCCCCCAGCCAGCGACGATAACAGTACTGTGTGACTCCATTCTCAGAACACACCTAGTAAGAAAAGCAAAACATTCAGTAGGCAAATAATTAATGGGACAGTGTAACACTGAGTATCACTTGTTGAAAAATCATAATTTTCTATGTGCTGTAATAAATGTACTGCAGAGAACAGGAATACAGATGCAACATGTAAATCAGTACAGTAGTTGTCAAGCGGTGTTCTATTCAATAGGGATAGAAGGAGGATGTAAGAGTTCAGAATACAATATTTTCAAACTAGATTAACGGCAGCATCTGAAGTCTCCAGCTCACAATTAAGATCGGTTAAAACAGCTTTGATATACAGTATGCTTATTTTTCTAATAGCAGGAAGTAGAGATAATCATAATAATTCTCTGAAAATCATCTTATTCTCAACTAGACATGAAAAAAAAAAAGAACACTGAAGATTTTCTTTTAATGGAATCCGGTAAATAAATTACATAAACTATATGGCACAAAATGATGGCAATGTCACAAAATGATATCAATGTTCCACTATCCCATTAAGTACAGTTGAGATTTATGCCTAATTTACATTCTAACTTTCAAAGGCACTTGCTAGTTGATCAGGGTCTTCATCCCTGACCACAATTGTGAAACCGCACAGTAACAGAGTGAAAGCAACAAGCAGACAGCCAGAAACTGCACTCTTCGGGAAGCTATCCCGAGTAAGTGCCCAGCAGAGATCCATCTGACTAGATGAGGCCGCGCTCTGCATGTCTTGCAGGGCAGGTGGAAGGAAGACATAATACATAAAGTGCTTTTAGAAAACGCAAGCTTGTCAACTCTGTATAATCCACTGCTATAGCTGCCTGAGGAAAAAGAAGTGCAACACTTTGCAGAGGCAGAGGTCTGTTATATAGATTAAAAAATAAATAAATCTCACTCTCACATCAAATGTTTGCATAAGCTGTAGGGTTTTGTTAAAGCCCAGAGTCACTAACAGATGTAACATCTACTTTTGCTCTTTTTGTCATCTTTGTCTTCGGTTTTTAAGCTCCCCTGCTCCCCCCTGCTTTCAGCTTCCTCTATTTGCTTTTGCTGATGTTCTGCCTGCTGATGCCTGGGCTGATCTACCATCTGATGGTGCCTTGACTGATCTCCCTGTCTCTGCCCTTTGTGCTGTCCCACTACCTCTTCTGGCTGTCCTTTCACTTTTTTCTGTTTCATTTTCACACCTGCTTGGTGTTGCCCTGCAGCTTCCATCTCAGAAAGACTGTAAGCCATAGCCAGCTGAAGATCCTCATCTTCATCATCGCTGTCCAACACCACATAAGCCGGGGAGGAACTCCGAGTACGCTGTACGTTGTATGGGGACTCTCTGAGCCGTGTGTTGGTGGATGGCGCATCTCTCTGATCCCTTTTGCTCATTTCCAGTGCAAGGGCAAGTTCATCCTCTACCCCTGTAAAATAGGCACCAGGAACATGATCAAAAATGTCTGGTAACTTTCATATGTTTTATTAACACACATAGATAGTTATTTAGATTTCAAAGAACAATATATAAACTGCAATACAACAAAACAGCACATACTGTTAGCTTATAATTTAACCCTTTGGTAACAAAGCTATCGGGAGGGTGCATTTATGAACACAAAAAATAGCTGTGCAGCAAGCTACATATAGGATCGCTTAAATGAGATTCAGAGCTGCCAATACATATTCACCGACAAGGCATATTTTCTGGATTTCCCAGTAAGTGCACAGATGATTCCATTTATAAACTGTCCCGTGCTTGCAGTACTGTAGAAACGTAACCTGTAAACTTGCACTGAAATGCTCCATCTATGTTCTCAAATGTACCTCGCTGAGTTATGTATCTTCTCATTTCCTATATCTGCCATATACTGACCTGGATATCCTACGTGCTCTGTAGCCAGCAAGTCTTTGGCTAGTTGAATTGTATTGTGTAACATTACACTGGGGTACAGATTGAATAGGGGGAGGTATGTACTGCATATCTGTTTCACGGTTATGATTTTATATTTTGATCTTAGTCAGTATGTGTCTAAAATTCAATGAAAGTTTTGCCTATGTGACTGTCGTCTCCTTTAATTTGCACTATACTATACTATTTGCTGGCATTAGACGTGACAATGTAGACCAATAGTAATCCATTGTTCCTCTGTCCAAAAATGATCTAGTTGTATTGCCCCATCCAGCCCAGCTACGGAATTTACCACATCTTGTCACTCCTAGTTGACATTCTAGAGAATTAACAAAAATGTACATGTCAGGGAGCCAAGTAGGTATCCCTGAGTTTGCACTCTGACTATGGTCGGGATGTAGTTAATATACTGGGTGTAGGGATCCCGGCGTTGAGGCTCCCGATGCCGGAATCCTGACAGCCAATAAAATGCCGGCGGTTGGAATACCGACCGGACCCTGATATTCCCACTCGGGTGGTGGGTCTAAACCACCACCCGAGGGAGAATAGAACCCGTGGCGAGCGCTTAATAGTTATAGCATAGACATTAGTGCTCTAATAGCTTCTTCAATGACTGGGTTCTGGAGCATATCTGAAAAAAGACTAATAAAGTAACACTTTATTTACATAACGGAGTACAATGCTTAGTTATAGAAATTATATAAATAAAAATGGTTACAGATTACATAGATAAACTCGTTGCAATTTCAAAGTAAGCATTTACATAGAATTATATTCATCTTATTCTGTGGCTGGGGAAAATGGTAGAAAAATGCAGGCCCAGGTTTAACTTGGCATTGATCCCCCAAAGTCTGACATATCTGTTATCCACTGTTCTCCATCTCCATAGATCAGTGGTTCTCAAACTCGGTCCTCAAGACCCCACACAGTGCATGTTTTGCAGGTAACCCAGTAAGTGCACAGGTGTATTAATTACTCACTGACACATTTTAAAAGGTCCACAGGTGGAGCTAATTGTGTTACTTGTGATTCTGTGAGGAGACCTGCAAAACATGCACCGTGTGGGGTCCTGAGGACCGAGTTTGAGAACCTGTGCCATAGATGATATCATAACCAAGTTCCTGATGACTGGCTGGCTTGGTAGTTAACCTAGGATTTATACCAGGACCGCCCTCACAACTTTTAACCTAAGTACAAATAATTGTACATAATTTCCCCTGTGTAGTGGCAACCTGTAATATGGTAGCTTCACATTAATCTTTATTATTACAGCTATACAAGATTTTAAAAATGACTGCTCTAGGAGGTGTGATTGCTAAGATACTTAATTTCTCTCAAACCATAGGTCCTAGATGCCACCAAATACCAGTCTAGCTTACAGTTATTTTGCTATGATTTTGAGAATTCCTAGTTGTTACGGTTACTGTAGAAATGTCAATTTACATCATATATGACTCCACTCCTGTGACTGCTACCCCTTCTGCTCTTCATATTCACTGCACAGGTTAATTACGCTCTATAAAAATGCCCTTACCGTTCACCTGGATGGATTTCAGCTGGCCATCCTCCTCCACCTCAACTCGCTCCACCCCATTCTCTACTCTCCTGTAAGGAAGACCACATTGGTTAGTATAGGCAAATAGAGTGGCTTCTCAATAGCACATCTCTCCCCAATTAAGGCCAAGTTGTGTATACTCTTCCCCATACATGATGGAGGTGGCCATTTTTTATGCCAAGCCAATACTGATGATAATATAGCCAATTCATTCACTAGAACTAGTAACGTCACTATGTGCAACATGCCTCATTGAGGTCACTAGCATCAAAAATAGCTGCCTCTGTGTATATACAACATGTAAACTTTATAAGTGGTCAGTTTATTGGGGAGAAGAGTGGAGTCAACTACAGTCGATAGTTTTCACAAATGCACAAGAGACATGCTCAGGCTGCAAAATCCACAAATAAAATCTGAATCGCGTAGTCTGTGGCAAAACATTTCCACGTAACTCAAAGTAAGAGGGAAAATAAGATTTTACTTACCGGTAAATCTATTTCTCGTAGTCCGTAGTGGATGCTGGGGACTCCGTAAGGACCATGGGGAATAGACGGGCTCCGCAGGAGACATGGGCACTTTAAGAAAGAATTTAGGTTCTGGTGTGCACTGGCTCCTCCCTCTATGCCCCTCCTCCAGACCTCAGTTAGAGAAACTGTGCCCAGAAGAGCTGACAGTACAAGGAAAGGATTTTGGTAATCCAGGGTAAGATTCATACCAGCCACACCGTATAACATGTGATAACAACCAGTTAACAGTATGACAAATAACAGAGCATCAGGTCAAACCCTGATGCAACCATAACTTAACCCTTATTGAAGCAATAACTATATACAAGTATTGCAGAAGAAGTCCGCACTTGGGACGGGCGCCCAGCATCCACTACGGACTACGAGAAATAGATTTACCGATAAGTAAAATCTTATTTTCTCTAACGTCCTAGTGGATGCTGGGGACTCCGTAAGGGCCATGGGGATTATACCAAAGCTCCCAAACGGGCGGGAGAGTGCGGATGACTCTGCAGCACCGAATGAGCAAACACAAGGTCCTCCTCAGCCAGGGTATCAAACTTGTAGAACTTTGCAAAAGTGTTTGAACCTGACCAAGTAGCCACTCGGCAAAGCTGTAATGCCGAGACCCCTCGGACAGCCGCCCAAGAAGAGCCCACCTTCCTAGTGGAATGGGCCTTAACTGATTTTGGCAGCGGCAATCCTGCCGCAGAATGAGCCTGCTGAATCGTGTTACAGATCCAGCGAGCAATAGTTTGCTTTGAAGCAGGAGCACCAAGCTTGTTGGAAGCATACAGGATAAACAATGACTCTGTTTTCCTGACCCTAGCCGTTCTGGCTACATAAACCTTCAAAGCCCTGACCACATCAAGTAACTCGGAATCCTCCAAGTCAGTAGTAGCCACAGGCACCACAATAGGTTGGTTTATATGAAAGGATGAAACCACTTTTCGGCAGAAATTGTGGACGGGTCCGCAATTCTGCTCTATCCACATGGAAGACCAGATAGGGGCTTTTATGTGACAAAGCCGCCAACTCTGACACACGCCTAGCCGAACCCAAGGCTAATAGCATGACCACCATCCACGTGAGACATTTCAACTCCACCGTTTTGAGTGGTTCAAACCAGTGGGATTTCAGGAAACTCAACACCACGTTAAGATCCCAAGGTGCCACTGGAGGCACAAAAGGGGGCTGAATATGCAGCACTCCCTTTACAAACGTCTGAACTTCAGGTAGAGAAGCCAACTCCTTTTGAAAGAAAATGGATAGGGCCGAAATCTGGACCTTAATGGAACCCAATTTTAGGCCCAAATTCACTCCGGACTGTAGGAAGTGAAGGAAACGGCCCAGCTGGAATTCCTCCGTAGGAGCATTCCTGGCCTCACACCAAGCAACATATTTTCGCCATATACGGTGATAATGTTGAGCTGTCACATCCTTCCTAGCCTTTATCAGCGTAGGAATGACCTCATCCGGAATACGGTGCTAATGTTGAGCTGTCACGTCCTGGAATGCCTTTCCCTGCTAGGATCTGGCGTTCAACCGCCATGCCGTCAAACGCAGCCGCGGTAAGTCTTGGAACAGACAGGGCCTCTGTTGCAACAAGTCCCGTCTTAGAGGAAGAGGCCACGGGTCCTCTGTGAGCATTTCTTGCAGATCTGGATACCAAGTCCTTCTTGGCCAATCCGGAACAATGAGTACTGCTGACAGTGCGCTTACGTGATTCTCCGCCCAGCGAAGAATTCTGGTGGCTTCCGCCATCGCCACTCTGCTCCTTGTGCCTTTACATGAGCCACTGCGGTGATGTTGTCTGACTGAATCAGAACCGGTTGGTCGCGAAGCAGGGTCTCCGCTTGACGTAGGGCGTTGTATATGGCCCTTAGTTCCAGGATGTTGATGTGAAGGCAAGTCTCTTGACTTGACCACAGACCTTGGAAATTTCTTCCCTGTGTGACTGCACCCCAACCTCGGAGGCTTGCGTCCGTGGTCACCAGGACCCAGTCCTGAATGCCGAATCTGCGGCCCTCGAGAAGGTGAGCGCTCTGCAGCCACCACAGGAGTGACACCCTGGCCCTGGGGGATAGGGTAATTAACCGATGCATCTGAAGACGTGATCCGGACCACTTTTCCAGTAAGTCCCATTGAAAAGTCCTCGCATGGAACCTGCCGAAGGGAATGGCCTCGTATGATGCCACCATCTTTCCCAGGACACGAGTGCAGTGATGCACTGACACCTGTTTTGGTTTTAATAGGTTCCTGACCAGTGTCATGAGTTCCTGAGCTTTCTCCATCGGGAGATAAACCCTTTTCTGGTCTGTGTCTAGAATCATGCCCAGGAAAGGCAGACGAGTCGTAGGAATATTTAGAATCCAGCCGTGTTGCCGTAACACTTCCAGAGAAAGTGCTACGCTGATCAGCAACTGCTCTCTTGATCTCGCTTTTATGAGGAGATCGTCCAAGTATGGGATAATTGTAACTCCTTGCTTCCGCAGGAGTACCATCATTTCCGCCATTACCTTGGTAAATATTCTCGGAGCTGTGGAGAGACCAAACGGCAACGTCTGAAATTGGTAATGACAATGCTGTACCACAAATCTGAGGTACGCCTGATGAGGTGGATAAATGGGGACATGAAGGTATGCATCCTTTATGTCCAGAGACACCAATTAATCCCCTCCTTCCAGGCTTGCGATGACCGCTCTCAGCGATTCCATCTTGAACTTGAACCTTTTCAGGGATTTTAAATTCAATATAGGTCTGACCGAACCGTCCGGTTTCGGGACTACAAACATGGTCGAATAATAACCCCTTCCTTGTTGAAGGAGGGGAACCTTGACCACCACCTGTTGAAGATACAATTTGTGAATTGCAGTTAACACTATTTCCCTCTCGTGGGGGGAAGCTGGCAGGGCCGATTTGAGGTATCAGTGAGGGGGCATCTCCTCGAATTCCAGCTTGTATCCCTGAGACACAATATCTATTGCCCAGGGATCCAACTGGGAGTGAACCCACTTGTGGCTGAAATTTCGAAGATGTGCCCCCACCGGGCCTAGCTCCGCCTGGGGAGCCCCAGCGTCATGCGGTGGATTTTGTAGAGGCCGGGGAGGACTTCTGTTCCTGGGAACTAGCTGTGTTGTGCAGCTTCTTTCCTCTGTCCCCGCCTCTGGCAAGAAAGGACGCACCTCGGACTTTCTTGTTTTTCTGTGATCGAAAGGACTGCATTTGATAATACGGTGCTCTCTTAGGCTGTGAGGAAACATATGGCAAAAATTTTTACTTTCCAGTAGTAGCTGTGGAGACCAGATCCGAGAGACCCTCCCCAAACAATTCCTCACCCTTGTAAGGTAAAACTTCCATATGCCTTTTTGAGTCGGCATCACCTGTCCATTGCCGAGTCCACAGGACCCTTCTGGCAGAAATTGACATAGCATTTATTCTAGAACCCAGTAGACTAATGTCTCTTTGAGCATCTCTCATATATAGGACAGCGTCTTTAATATGCCCCAAGGTCAACAATATAGTATCCTTGTCTAAGGTATCAATTTCCTCAGACACGGTACCCGTCCATGCTGCTACAGCACTACACACCCAGGCCGACGGGATCGCCGGCCTCAGTAAGGTACCTGAATGTGTATAAATGGACTTCAGGGTAACCTCCTGTTTGCGATCCGCAGCATCTTTGAGGGTAGCCGTATCCTGTGACGGCAGGGCTACCTTTTTGGATAAGCGTGTTAAAGCTTTGTCCACCTTAGGGGAGGATTCCCAGCGTAACCTGTCCGTTGGCGGGAAAGGATACGCCATAAGAATCCTTTTGGAAATCTGCAGTTTTTTATCTGGAGATTCCCAAGCCTATTCACATAACTCATTTAGCTCGTGTGAGGGGGGAAAGGTTACCTCCAGCTTCTTTTCCCCATACATATGTACCCTCTTGTCAGGGACTGGGATTTCCTCTGTGATGTGCAACACATCCTTAATTGCTATAATCATATAATGGATGGATTTAGCCAATTTTGGCTGTAACTTTGCATCATCGTAATCGACACTGGAGTCAGAATCCATGTCGGTATCTGTGTCAACAATTTGGGATAGTGGGCGCTTCTGAGACCCTGACGGCCTCTGCGACATAGGATCAGGCATGGGTTGGGACCCTGACTGTCCTGAGGCTTCAGCTTTTTCTAACCTTTTATGCAAGGAATTAACATTATCATTTAAAACCTTCCACATATCCATCCAATCAGGTGTCGGCGCCGTCGGTGGAGACACCACATTCATTTGCTCCCGCTCTGCATCCACATAGCCTTCCTCATCAGACATGTCGACACAAGCGTACCGACACACCACACACACAGGGAATGCCCTTTTTGAAGACAGTTCCCCCACAAGGCCCTTAGGAGAGACAGAGAGAGAGTATGCCAGCACACACCCCAGCGCTATAAACCCAGGAATAACACAGTAACTTAATGTTAACCCAGTAGCTGCTGTTTATATATTGTCTTTTGCGCCTAATTATGTGCCCCCCCTCTCTTTTTACCCTCTTCTACCGTGTATCTGCAGGGGAGAGCCTGGGAAGCTTCCTCTCAGCGGAGCTGTGGAGAAAAAATGGCGCTGGTGAGTGCTGAGAAAGAAGCTCCGCCCCCTCGGCGGCGGGCTTCTGTCCCGCTTAAATATGCAATTCTTGGCGGGGGCTCATACATATATACAGTGCCCAGCTGTATATATGTTTAACTTTTGCCAAAAGAGGTCCCAAATGCTGCCCAGGGCGCCCCCCCCCCCCCCCCCCTGCGCCCTGCACCCTTACAGTGACCAGAGTATGTGAGGTGTGTGGGAGCAATGGCGCACAGCTGCAGTGCTGTGCGTTACCTCAGTGAAGAACGGAGTCTTCTGCCGCCTGTTAAGTCTTCTTTGCTTCTCATGCTCACCCGGCTTCTGTCTTCCGGCTCTGCGAGTGGGACGGCGGCGCGGCTCTGGGATCGGACGGCGAGGGTGAGATCCTGCGTACGATCCCTCTGGAGCTAATGGTGTCCAGTAGCCTAAGAAGCAGGACCTAGCTTCAGAGAGTAGGGCTGCTTCTCTCCCCTCAGTCCCACGATGCAGGGAGTCTGTTGCCAGCAGAGCTCCCTGAAAATAAAAAACCTAACAAAATACTTTCTTTCAGCAAACTCAGGAGAGCTCACTGAAAAGCACCCAGCTCGTCTGGGCACAGTATCAAAGGTCTGGAGGAGGGGCATAGAGGGAGGAGCCATTGCACACCAGAACCTGAATTCTTTCTTAAAGTGCCCATGTCTCCTGCGGAGCCCGTCTATTCCCCATGGTCCTTACTGAGTCCCCAGCATCCACTAGGACGTTAGAGAAATAGTGATTATCATTTTAGGAGAGGCATCTACTTAAAGTTCTGGAATGATTTTTTTTATCTCATGACAGACTCTTACACTACCCAATCTAACCGCAGTTCATTCACTTCAACTCTAATGACAAGTTTTTCCGCTCCTTCTACCCCATGTCTCATGGCACTTTCTCATCCTCTCTGAAATACACTATGGGGTATATTTACTAAAATTCGTATTTTCCCGTTTGAGGTCAAAGTTCAATCACGAATGACATCGAAAGTGTAAAGTTGCAACTTTTTGAATTTATTACGACTAATTTACTAAGCTGTCGTATTCTGCATTTTCGGATTTTCAGATGTCTATGTCATTCGGTTTTTTTGGCAGTGTTTTACGCGAGTGACTTGTAAAACACTGCCGACTTTAATACAATGAATCTCGGCCAGATCTGAGAGATCCGTGCTGGGCTTCATTGTGCACCTTTTAAAAAATTGTATTCAGTGTTAAAATAAAATAAAAAAATTGTGTGGGGTCCCCCCTCCTAAGCCAAACCAGCCTCGGGCTCTTTGAGCCGGTCCTGGTTGAAAAAATCTGGGGGGAAAAATGATAGGGGTTCCCCCATATTTCATCAACCAGCACCGGGCTCTGCGCCTGGTCCTGGTTCCAAAAATACGGGGGACAAAAAGCGTAGGGGTCCCCCGTATTTCTGAAACCAGCACCGGGCTCCACTAGCCAGATACATAATGCCACAGCCGGGGGACACTTTTATCTAGGTGCCTGCGGCCCTGGCATTACATAACCAACTAGTCACCCCTGGCCGGGGTACCCTGGAGGAGTGGGGACCCCTTCAATCAAGGGGTCCCCCCCTCCAGCCACCCAAGAACCAGGGGTGAAGCCCGAGGCTGTCCCCCCCCATCCAAGGGCTGCGGATGGTAGGCTGATAGCCTTTTTGACAAAAAATGAATATTGTTTTTAGTAGCAGTACTACAAGTCCCAGCAAGCCTCCCCCGCAAGCTGGTACTTGGAGAACCACAAGTACCAGCATGCGGAGGAAAACCGGGTCCGCTGGTACCTGTAGTACTACTACTAAAAAAATACCCCAGTAAAAACATAAGACACACACCTTGAAAGTAAAACTTTAATAAATACATCCACACCTCCATATACACATACTTACCTATGTTCACACGAGGGTCGGTCCTCTTCTCCATGTAGAATCCATGGTGTACCTGTTGAAAAAATTATACTCACAAAATCCAGTGTAGAAGGCTCCTCTTTTAATCCATTTGTAATCCAGGTACTTTGCAAAATAACAAAACGGACACCCGACCTCGCACTGAAAGGGGCCCCATGTTTTCACATGGGACCCCTTTCCCCGAATGCCAGGAACCCCCTCTGACTTATGTCTAAGACGGTTCCATCAGCCAATCAGGGAACGCCACGTTGTGGCATCCTCCTGATTGGCTGTGTGCTCCTGTACTGTATGACAGGCAGCACACGGCAGTGTTACAATGTAGCGCCTATGCGCTCCATTGTAACCAATGGTGGGAACTTTGTGGTCAGCGGTGAGGTTACTTTCGGTCAACCACTGACCGCAAAGTTCCCACCATTGGTTACAATGGAGCGCATAGGCGCTACATTGTAACACTGCCGTGTGCTGCCTGACATACACTACAGGAGCACACAGCCAATCAGGAGGGTGCCACAACGTGGCGCACCCTGATTGGCTGAAGGAACCCTCTTAGACAGAAGTCAGGGGTGGTTCCTGGCAGTCGGGGAAAGGGGTCCCATGTGAAAACATGGGGCCCCTTTCAGTGCGTGGTCGTGTATCCGTTTTTTTATTTTGCAAAGTACGTGGATTACAAATAGAAAAGAAGAGGACCGAACTACACTGGATTATGCGAGTATAATTTTTCCAACAGGTACCCATGGATTCTACATGGAGAAGAGGACCGACCCTCGTGTGAACATAGGTAAGTATGTGTGTTTGGAGGTGTGGATGTATGTATTAAACTTTTACTTTCAAGGTGTGTGTCTTCTGTTTTTATTGGGGTATTTTTTTAGTAGTAGTACTACAGGTACCAGCGGGCCCGGTTTTCCACCGCATGCTGGTACTTGTGGTTCTCCAAGTACCAGCTTGCGGGGGAGGCTTGCTGGGACTTGTAGTACTGCTACTAAAAACAATATTCAATTTTTGACAAAAAGGCTATCAGCCCCCCATCCGCAGCCCTTGGATGGGGGGGACAGCCTCGGGCTTCACCCCTGGCCCTTGGGTGGCTGGAGGGGGGGGACCCCTTGATTGAAGGGGTCCCCACTCCTCCAGGGTATCCCGGCCAGGGGTGACTAGTTGGGTATGTAATGCCAGGGCCGCAGGGACCAATAATAAAAGTGTCCCCCGGCTGTGGCATTATGTATCTGGCTAGTGGAGCCCGGTGCTGGTTTCAGAAATACGGGGGACCCCTACGCTTTTTGTCCCCCGTATTTTTGGAACCAGGACCAGAGCCCGGTGCTGGTTGTTTAAATATGGGGGAACCGCTGTCACTTTTTCCCCCATATTTTTACAACCAGGACCGGCTCAAAGAGCCCGAGGCTGGTTTTTCTTATGAGGGGGGACCCCACGTATTTTTTTTAAGATTTTAACAATGATTTATTTTTTTTATAAAGGTGCACAATGAAGCCCAGCACGGATCTCACAGATCCGGCCGAGATTCATTGTGCTAAAGTCGGCAGTGTTTTACAAGTCACTCAGGTAAAACACTGCAAAAAAAAACGAATGACATCGACATCGGTAAATACGAAAATACAGAATACGACAGCTTAGTAAATTAGTCGTAATAAATTCAAAAAGTTGCAACTTTACACTTTCAATGTCATTCGTGATTGAACTTTAACCTCAATCGGGAAAAAACGAATTTTAGTAAATATACCCCATAGTCTCCTTGCACCACATCAGAAAGTTATAGCTGTTTAAATGGTTGCAGAACAAAGGGATTCACCTTTACAGGATAAGAGGGGACAGACTAAGGTTATAAGGTGATATTTGGTATCCAGCTGTAGGGTATTTTAAGGGTAACATTCCGGTGTTGGTCTGCGGAAGATCGCATGTTCCTGCGGATAGTTATGTGCAGAAGCAGAATATAGATATAAACTGTATTTACTGTATATTATGTATGCGGCGGGAATCCAGAGGAGACCACCCACCAGAGCAGTTGAGAAAGACATTGCCTACCTTTTCAAATCAACCTATGACCTCTCCTGTACTGTAAAAGTGCATTCCTGTGTCCAATGGACAACGGGATTACAGTATCCATTGTATTGCTTTTGGAAGACTTGTATAAATAAAGCCTGCTGCAGCCCGGCCTGACACAAGACTCACAACGTTATCTATTTGATGACGGAGGACCGGACCGGGAAGCGCACGCGAATATACTCACGTATGTACATTGACCTGTAGCCATTATTCTGTTACATTGTTTTGTATTGTAGTGTATAATTTGTATTGTAAACCCCCTTTCAGAAATAATCCACTGTGGTGTCGGAACCCAGCGGTAAAATCACAATTGGTGTCGTGTGCTCATTGCCCTGCTAAGGTTTAAAGTGTATTATTATTATTGCATTGCTGTAGAAGGTTTAAAGTGTATCTCTGGATGTGTACGCGCTGTGAGTACTTTGCACCATCAGCGCGGCGTGTGTACGCAAAGTCCGTACACTACGATACAAGAAAAATGGTGTAGCCTGGGCGCCCTCTTTCCGTGGTTTATACCAACTCAATGGATTTGAAATACACTAATTAAAAACAGGTGAACGTGAATCACCTTTTGAATGACAGTGTTAAAATAGCAAATGTTTAAAATCAAGACAAAGATTTAATATGATAACAAATGCAAAAAACAATAAAATTGTATCAAAACAATTGGAAAACAAGAGCGTACCAAATAGGTAGCCAAGGAGCCGCAGGTGGTATGATGTGGCAGGGTGGTCCGGACTTCACCCTGCTCTGGCTCCCAAGCTTACCAACGATAGTCCTGGTCCCAATACGCCAGTGTCCAATAGCCTATTGGGGCTACATTCCATACCTGACCTTAATAAACTCTCCCACATGCTCTCTTACATCTGCCTCTGATTGGCACCTCACCTAGTCTCTGATAATATTTCACTCTTACCTATAAGATTTCTCCTGTGTTGTTACCAAATTATGGAATTTCCTACCAAGTCTAATCAGATTTTCTGCCAGCATACAAACCTTAAAACTCACACCGAGCAAATACATACAGATGTGAACAAATTTGTTGGTGCCCTCAGGGGCGCAGCGAGGGTGGAGCGAGTGGAGCTTGAGCTCCAGGCTCTCTGTAACAGAGCTGAGAGCCGGGATCTCGGGGTAGGAGGAGATGACTAGAAGAGAGGGAAGGCATGGCCACCACACTGCCTGCAGGTTCCATGTCATTGATTGCAGTGCAGAGAGTCCAGTGCAGTGTAGTGTGTTGTAAGGGAAGAGGGGAGGTAAGGTTTGGAGACTTGTTAGAACAACCTTCCTGGCTGTCAGGTATCTGCATTCAGTGATATGAAACATGCAGGCAGTGTGGTGGCCACTCCTTTCCTTTCCTCAGTCCTTTGCTTCTACCCACGGAGGCCCAGCCTGTCAATCACATAGAAGCTCCGCCCCTCCAGGCTAGAATGAGGAGCTGCTGCTCTCTTCTTGGTGAGAATTGATGTGTGTATTTATGTGTATATGTCATTGTGTGTGTGTGTATACATATGTATGTATGTGTGTGTTTGTGTGTAAATGTGTTTATATGTGCTAAAAATAGGATTTTGGTACCTACCGGTAAATCCTTTTCTCCTAGTCCGTAGAGGATGCAAAAGGACCATGGGGTATAGACGGATCCGCAGGAGCTTGGGCACACTATAAAGACTTAAACTGGGTGTGAACTGGCTCCTCCCTCTACGCCCCTCCTCCAGACCTCAGTTAGAAAACTGTGCCCAGGAGAGATGGACATTTCGAAGAAAGAATTTAATGTTATAACACAGTGAGTGTCAAACCAGCTCACACCTCAAACACACCGTAGAAAGTGGCATTCAGTAGAATACCAGCCAACGGCATGCACAAACTACAGCCCCATGCTGAGAGAATATGTAACACTAACCGTGTGTCCACATAAGCAAAAATAAGACCCCGCATGCCATGGCATGAACAACGGTATCCAACGCCTGACAGAGAAAACACACCACCAGGGTGTAACCACAAGCAATAACTGCAGACACAGTACGCACTGGAACGGGCGCCCAGCATCCTCTACGGACTAGGTGAAAAGGATTTACCGGTAGGTACCAAAATCCTATTTTCTCATATGTCCTAGAGGATGCTGGGGACTCCAAAAGGACCATGGGGATTATACCAAAGCTCCAAAATGGGCGGGAGAGTGCGAACGACTCTGCAGTGCCGAATGAGCAAACGAAAAAGGTCCCCAACAAACCGGATATCAAACTTGTAGAGTATAGCAAAAGCGTTTGATCCCGACCAAGAATCCGCTCGGCAAAATTGACGCGCCGAGACTCCCTGGGCATCTGCCCAAGATAAGCCCATCTTCCCAGAAGAATGGACCTCCACCTACCTCGGCGACGGCAATCCAGCCATAGAATGAACATGCCAAACCGCATCACAGAATCAGGGTGTAACACACTGCATAACGGAATCTCCCAAACTACGCTGGGAACATGCCAAATAGAGCTTCTGTTACTCCACACTGAGCCAAATTGGCGAATTACATAATCAAATCCCCGGCTAGATCGAGGAAATTTGAAACAGTTAATGCCTAAATAACTACCAGCAACAAAATAGGCCGATTTCTGTTAAACCCAGAAACCACTCTAGGTAGAACTACCAACCTAGTACCCAATTCCTCTCTATCCACCTGAAAAATCAAGCAAGGGTCTTGTGAGACAAAACACACCACTTCCGACCCCCGCCTTGCGGATGTTAAAGCCAATAGCATGACCACCTTCCGAGAGAGAAATTTTGTAAAGAAACTTATTAGGCTTGCCTCCCCACCGGCTTGTAAAGTATGGATAAGCACGACCTAGCTGAAAGACTTCCATAGGAGTCTTCGTGGATACACACCGAGACATATAAGTACTCCAACTACAGTGGTAACTCTTTGTCGTTAGTTCTTTCCTAGCCTGAAGAATTGAGGAAACGACTTCACTGGGAACACCTGTTCGGCTTAGGATATGGCATTCAACCGCCTCGCCATCAGACGCAGCCGCGGTAAGTCATGCTACACGCCCTGATCTTGTTGTAACATTATCTCACTTAGAGGAAGAGGGCCGTAATCTTCTATGAGTAAATCATGAAAAACTGGATAGCCAACCCTCGTTGGCTAGCCCAGATTCAAGAGGATCACCGGAACGTTCTAACAACTTCCGCTCCCCACCGCGAGAAAAGTGAAAGCTGAGAGGCCACATAGACCGACTAAAGACACCCACGGTGTCACGAGGAAGTCCACTACTATATCTTGAGTGTCCCTTGACCTGGAATAATCTCCTTGAGGCCTCTCATTGAGGCGAGACGCCAAAATGTCCAATTGCGACACTCCTCAAAGACTTGTCACGTCTGGTAAAGATTCTCGATGATGACCGAATTTTCTCCAGCTGGATATCGCGTCAGCAGAGGAAATCTATTCCCCCGTCGTTTACCTCCGGAACGAACACTGCTAATATAGTGTTTTCCAGACCTCCCCTTCAACTGCAACCTGTGCAACTTCTGCCAATGCCGGTTGCTCCATGTTCCACCATAGCGGCCTACCTACGCCACTGCTGACAAGTGGTCCGGCAGAACTAACACGGGCAGAACATGAAGAATACGTTCGTCGAAAATAGCTCTTAATTCCAGAAAGCTTACAGTAGACAAGTTTTTTAACTTGACTATATCCTCTGGAAATATGTCCCTTGTAAAAGACTGCTCCCCTAACCTGGATCCCGAACCTACATTCCTCTAGAAGGAGAGAACCGAACAGATACCACCGGAGCGATGTCCCGGCCGTTTGGATTATATTCCGGCGCATGCGCAGGTGAGACCCAGACCAGATTCCCAACTGGTCCTATAAACCACTCTGGTAATAGACCTGCTCACCGAAAAAGGCCCCTTAGGCCGCAGCCATCTGTTTTATAAACGGAACATATTGATGAGGTGTCACCTCAAACCCGATCCAACTCTGGATCCTCAGACCTCTTTCCACAGGAAAAACACCGAACCATAACCGGTCCGCATCTGGTCTGAAACCCACTTTAGACATCTGCGTCGTTGGGAACAACAGCCAATCCCCCTGTGTCTAAAAACAGTCAGAGAGAAACAACGATTTGTACCTTAATACAGGAACAGCCAGAGACTGTCCTGAATCTGACGCACTTCTGTATGGTATCGCGTACTATCTCCCCTTCCAGAAGGGAACGGCAAGGACTATTAGAAAAACAGTAAGGGGAGACAACCGGAACTCAGAATGTCCCCCTTTAGATTCTATGAATAACTCACAGGTCCTAGTCTATTCCTGGACTAACAGAAACTTATCAGACAAGTAGTCACCGGAGTGGGAACCCGCCAGATAGACTCCGCGACAAGTGGTGGATGTAGTGGAAACAGAAACGACATCCACTTCTGCGAACCTAACAAGACCGCAGACCACTTACCTTTTCACCTTTCACTGTCTGTACAGAAAAAGGAAAAGAAAAAACACTGTGCCCCCCCTCCATCTTACAATACAGTAAGTTCTGGCGGGGATGTGAGGAAAATGGCGCTGACTCCGTTTTTAGGACTAAGCTCCGCCTCCTCCCAGCGCTTTCTCGCCCCTTAAGTGAGATAAATATAGTCTGGGCCCTTATATAGTGTAAATCCACTATATATATATATATATATATATATATACTCAAACACTGCCGTTCAGGGCGCCCCCCGTGCGTCCTGGACCCAAGTGAACCGTTGGTGTGTGTGAGCACAGACGCGGCACATGACCGCCCTTATGCCCGGCGGTATCGCGTGTGGCGCCGGGGACCAATATATATGAATAAACAATGCAGCCCAGGGCGCCCCCCTCCCTCCCGGCGCCCTGCACCCATGGAGCTGGCGTCGGGGGAGAAATGGCGCGTAACGCGCTGGAACATGCTGGCGGGGTCCGGGGCACAGAGCCTCGTCACCGCCAGTTAACCTCACACTGTCCTTAATATGCTGCCCAGGGCGCTACCCCCACCCGAGAGAGCCGGCGGCGGGGAGGAAACGGCGCGTAGTGAGCTACAATGTGCTGCCGGGGGTTCCGGGACACGGAGCCTCGGCACCGCAAGACTGATCATAAACAGCCCATCAGATTCTAAAATGCTGCCCAGGGTGTTCCCCCCCAGCGCCCTGCACCCGTGGGATCTGGGTGCGGGGAGGAATGGAGCGCAGCGCGCTGTTATATGCTGGCGGGGGTAGGAGAGACAGTGCCCCAGCACCAATCTGCTTTAATGCCAGCCTTAAAAGAAAACAGTAACCTGCTGTCCAGGGCGCTCCCCCCCAGCGCCCTGCACCCTGTGAGTGCATTGGTGTGTGGGAGCATGGAGTGTAGCAAGATCTGTTACCTCCGTTACTGAAGTCTTCTGCCGTCACTGAAGTCTTCTGTTCTTCACATACTCACCCGGCCTCTTTCTTCTGGATTCTGTGAGGGGGGTGACGGCGTGGCTCCGGGAACAAGCAGCTAGGCGCACCAAGTGATCGAACCCTCTGGAGCTAATGGTGTCCAGTAGCCGAGAAGCAGAGCCTTTAAACTAAGAAGAAGAAGTAGGTCCTGCTTCTCTCCCCTAACTCCCAAGCTGCAGGGAGCCTGTAGCCAGCAGGTCTGCCTGAAAATAAAAAAACTAACAAAGTCTTTCAGAGAAACTCAGGAGAGCTCGCCTAGTGTGTGACCCATCACTCCTGGGCACAAAATCTAACTGAGGTCTGGAGGAGGGGCATAGAGGGAGGAGCCAGTTCACACCCAGTTTAAATCTTTATAGTGTGCCCAAGCTCCTGCGGAACCGTCTATACCCCATGGTCCTTTTGGAGTCCCCAGCATCCTCTAGGACGTATGAGAAATGTCTGTATGCATATGTGTGTGTTTATGTGTATATTTGTATATGTCTATGCTTATGTATGTCTGTGTGTATATTTCTTTGAATACAGTATGTGTGAGTATGTGTGTTTGTGTATATGTCTGTGTATATGTGTGTGCTTATGTATGCATGTCTGTGTGTGTATATGTGTATATTTCTTTGTATACAGTATGTGTGAGTATATGTGTGTGTTTATGTATGTCTGTGTGTATATGTGTATATGCGTGTGTATATGTGTACGTCTGTGTATATGTGTGTACGTTTATATGTGTGTGTTTATGTAAGTCTGTGCCTAATACGTGTGTGAATCTGTGTGTGTGTGTGTGTGTGTGTGTGTGTGTGTGTGTGTGTGTGTTGGTGGTGGTGGTGGGTGCCGTGACATGACCCTGCTCCGGGTGTCATGTATCCACGATAAGCCTCTGGATACCCTTACATCTCATTGGTACAATGCCTCATTCCTCCCAAAAAGTGATGAAATGAAAAATCAATTGTCTTGTGTACACAAGCATACCTTTGCTGCGTCACAAAATAAAGCAAAGAAACTGAAGAGAGATAAATTATTACTTATTCTCCATAGATATTCTAAGACGCCTGGACAGATTCATTAATACCCATTAGAAAAAATACAAAATAATCGGATTATAGTAATATTTCAAACTAATTGCTTTCTCTAATTCGCATAACATGTCTTCAATCTTCTAATCAATTATTCAACCTATTTACATGGAGAAACATAGGGGGTAATTCCAAGTTGATCGCAGCAGGAATTTTGTTAGCAGTTGGGCAAAACCATGGGCACTGCAGGGGAGGCAGATTTAACATGTGAAGAGAGAGATAGATTTGGGTGTGGTGTGTTCAATCTGCAATCTAATTTGCAGTGTAAAAATAAAGCAGCCAGTATTTACCCTGCACAGAAACAATATAACTCACCCAAATCTAACTCTCTCTGCAAATGTTATATCTGCCCCCCCTGCAGTGCACATGGTTTTGCCCAACTGCTAAAAAATTTCCTGCTCCGATCAACTTGGAATTACCCCCATAGTCACTATCACATTGTGCTCCACTGTAAAAATGGACTAGAAAAATAAAAGGAGAGCAAAGAGGTGTCTGGGGAGATCAGAAAGAAAATTATAGACAAGCATGTTAAAAGGTAAAGGCTAGAATACCATCAAAGAAAAAAGTTAGGATTGATATTATCACCTGGGTGTAAATACAGGTCTGTGCAAGCCTGATTGTATCAAGAAGGGTTATCCCAAGAACCCCATATGAATCAGAGTGAGTGTGTAAAAGTATGATACATCATAGGTGCTAACCTGCAGATGAATGCGTTAAAAGTGGATGTGTGACTCTCTGAGAAGTAAATAGTATTTTAATTACCTACAGGTAAATCCTTGTCTCGTAGTCCGTAGAGGATACTGGGAATCCATTTAGTACCATGGGGAATAGACGGGTCCACTAGGAGCCTTGGGCACTTTAAGAATTTGATAGTGTGCGCTGGCTCCTCCCTCTATGCCCCTCCTACCAGACTCAATCTAGGAAACTGTGTCCGAGGAGACGGACATACTTTGAGAGAAGAATAGATAATAAAAGTGGTGAGATTACGAACCAGCACACAGAGAACAATAGGAAAGCCATGCTAACCAAACTTGAAACATGAACAGCAACGACTAAACAAACCAGAAAACTTAACCAAGTAACAGTGCAGGAAAAACGAAGCACAGGGCGGGCGCCCAGTATCCGCTATGGACTACGAGAAAAGGATTTACCAGTAGGTAAGTAAAATCCTATTTTCTCTTACGTCCTAGAGGATACTGGGAATCCATTTAGTACCATGGGGAAGTACTAAAGCTCCCAAATCAGGTGGGAGAGTGCTAAGGTTCCTGCAGAACTGATTGACCAAACTGAAGGTCCTCAGAGGCCAAAATATCGAACTTGTAGAACTTTGCAAACGTGTTCGAACCTTACCAAGTAACTGCTCAGCAGAGCTGTAAAGCCGAGACATCCGTGGCAGCCGCCCAAGAGTAACCCACGACCTAGTAGAGTGGGCCTGTACAGACTTTGGAACTGGCAATCCTGCTGTGGAATAAGCATGCTGGATCGTGAGCTTGATCCAGCGTGCAATAGACTGCTTTGAAGCAGGACACCCAATTTTATTGGGATCATAGAGAACGAACAGCGAGTCGGATTTTCTGTGACGAGCTGTTCTCTTTACATACACTTTCAAAGCCTTTACAACATCCAAACACTTTGAAGTAGCAGAGGTGTCCGTCACAGCCGGAACCACAATAAGTTGGTTGATGTGAAAAGCGGACACCACCTTAGGAAGAAATTGCTGACGAGTTCTGAGTTCCGCTCTGTCCTCATGGAAAATTAAGTAGGGACTCTTGTGAGACAACGCCCCTAGTACCGACACACGTCTTGATGAGGCCAAGGCCAACAGTGTGACAGTCTTCCACGTAAGATATTTTATGTCAACCTCCTGTAAAGGTTCAAAAAAGTCCGATTGGAGGAACTGCAGCACCAAATTGAGATCCGAAGGTGCCGTAGGAGGCACAAAGGGAGGCTGGATGTGCAGAACACCTTTCAAGAACTTCTGGAACAGGGAGAGAAACCAATTGTTTCTAAAAGAAAACAGACAAGGCCGAAATCTGGACTTTAATGGAACCTAGGCATAGGCCCACATCCACTCCCGACTACAGAAAAAGCAGGAGACGTCCCAGATGAAATTCCACTGCAGAATATTGTCTGATCTCACACCGAGAAACATACTTCTTCCATATACGGTGGTAATGTTTGGACGTTACCCCTTTCCTGGCTTGGATCATAGTCGGGATGACCTTATCAGGAATCCCTCTCCTGGCTAGTATCAGCCGCTCAACCTCCATGCCGTTAAACGTAGCCGCGGTTAAGTCTTGATAGACGAACGGGCCCTGTTGCAGAAGATCCTCACGAAGAGGTGGAGGCCCTGGATCTTCAAAGAGCATCCCCAGAAGGTTGTGTACCAGGCTCTTCTTGGCCAGTCCGGAGCAATGAGTATTGCTTGAACCTTTTCCCTTTTTATTGTTTTTAGAATTCTTGGGATCAGAGGAAGTGGAGGAAACACATACACCCTCTGGTAGACCCACAGAGTTGTCAGAGCGTCTATCGCCACTGCTTTTGGGTCTCTCGACCTGGAACAGTACCGCCTGAGCTTCTTGTTGAGACGAGAGACCATCATGTTGATTTGTGGATATCCCCACCGACGTGTCAAGCACCTGAACACTTCCGGGTGAAGGCTCCACTTCCCCGGGTGCAGGTCGTGTCTGCTGAGGTAGTTTGCTTCCCAGCTGTCTACTCCCAGAATGAAGGCCGCCGACAACGACATGGTGTGTTTTTCCGCCCAGAGGAGAATTTTTGACACCTCTGACATTGCAGCTCTGCTTTTCGTTCCACCTTGTCGGTTTATGTACGTTACCGCCGTTACATTGTCCGACTGGACTTGAATGGCCTGATTCCAAAGTAGAGATGAGGCCTGCGGAAGGGCGTTGTAGATAGCCCTGAGTTCCAGGATGTTTATTGGAAGGACGACTTCCTGATTTGACCATTTTCTTTGAAACTGCACCCCCTGGGTGACTGCTCCCCAACGTGAGACTTGCGTCCGTGGTTAGCAGAATCCAGTTCTGAATCCCAAACCTTCAACCCTCGACAAGGTGAGAAGTCTGTAGCCACCACAGAAGGGAGATCCTGGCCCTTGGCGACAGACGGATCCTCTGGTACATGTGAAGATGTGATCCGGACCATTTGTCCAATAGTTCAAGCTGGAAGGGCCGGCCCTCGCATGAAACCTTCCGTACTGAAGCTCCTCATAAGAGGCCACCATTTTCCCCAGAAGTCAAATACACAGATACACCAAGATCCGGGTTGGCTTCAGAACAGCCCGAACCATCGACTGGATTTCCATAGCCTTCTCCACAGGAAGGAACACTCTCTGAGATTCCATGTCCAGTATCATTCCCAGAAAGGAAAGTCTCTGCGTCGGCTCCAGGTGAGATTTTGTTAAGTTCAGAATCCACCCGTGATCCAGGAGTAGTGTGGTTGAGAGGTGAATACTGTCCAGCCACCGCTCTCTGGATGGTGCCTTTATCAGAAGATCGTCCAGGTATGGAATTATGTTCACTCCCTGTTTGCAGAGTAAAAACATCATCTCTGCCATCACCTTGGTGAACACTCTCGGTGCCGTGGAGAGACCAAATGGCAGGGCCTGGAACGGATAGCGAAAGTCCTGCAGTGCAAACCGTAGATAAGCCTGATGAGGCGACCAGATCGGAATGCGAAGGTACGCAACCTTGATATCCAGAGACACTAGGAATTCCCCCTCCTCCAGACCTGAGATCACCGCTCTCAGAGACTTCAACTTGAATTTGAACACTCTTAAGTATGGGTTCAACGACTTGAGGTTCAAAATCGGCCTTACCGAATCGTCCGGTTTTGGTACTACAAACAGGTTGGAATAATGGGGGTCATTCCGAGTGGATCGCTCGCTAGCTGTTTTTAGCAGCCGTGCAAACACTATGCCGCCTCCCACTGGGAGTGTATTTTAGCTTAGCAGAAGTGCGAACGAAAAGGATCGCAGAGCGGCTACAAAATAATTTTGTGCAGTTTCAGAGTAGCTTCAGACCTACTCAGCGCTTGCGATCACTTCAGTCTGTTCAGTTCCTGTTTTGACGTCATGAAAACGCCCTGCGTTCGCCCAGCCATGCCTGCGTTTTTCCGAACACTCCCTGAAAACGATCAGTTGACACCCAGAAACGCCCACTTCCTGTCAATCACTGCGGCCAGCAGTGCGACTGAAAAGCTTTGCTAGACCTTGTGTTAAACTACATCGGCCGTTGTGAAAGTACGTCGTGCGTGCGCATTGCGCCGCATACGCAGAAGTGCCTTTTTTGCATCATCGCTGCACAACGAACATTTTCAGCTAGCGATCAACTCGGAATGACCCCCAGAATCCCCTGTTTTGCAGGTGAGGTGGAACTGGAACAATGATCTGAGTCTGTACCAGTTTTTGAATGGCGTCCTGTAAGGTTATACTTGCTTCCTGTGAATCTGGTAAGCCTGATTTGAAGAATCTGTGAGGTGGGAGCTCCTGAAACTCCAGTCTGTAGCCCTGGGAAATAAGATCTATGACCCAGGGATCCTGGCATGATGTTGTCCAGATGTGACTGAAAAGTTTTAGTCAGGCTCCCACCTGCCGGTCTTCCAGGCATCGCGGTCCACCATAAAGCTGAATGCTTTGAGGAAGCAGAACTTGAATTTTGTTCCTGTGAACCTGCAGTTGCTGGTTTTTGTTGCTTACCTCTGGTGGCTGTTTAAGAACCTCTGGCTTTGCCCTTGAACTTGGCAGTGCAGAAGGACTGTACATTAGGTCCAGAGTGAGCCTTCCTGGCTGGGGGATCTGCAGAAGGAAGAAACCCGCAGTAGCTTTGGAGATCCAATTGTCTAGTTCATCTCCAAATAAGGCCTCTCCTGTGAAGGGTAGGCCTTCCACGCCATTCCTGGAATCCACGTTGGCAGTCCACTGGCGTAGCCATAAGCCTCTGCGTGCTGACACTGCCATAGCAGTGGTGCGTGCATTAAGTAAGCCTATTTCTTTTATGACCTCTACCATAAAATTTGCAGAGTCCTGTATATGTTGCAGGAGAAAAATAATCTTCCCCTTAGGCAAGGTACCTAACCCCTCAATTAGATTACCCGACCATTTTGCGATGGCTTTAGTAATGCACCCACATGCTATAGTGAGTCTCTGTGCCACCCCAGCAGCTGTGTACAAAGATTTGAGTGTATTCTCAATTCTACGATCAGCCGTGTCTTTTAGGGAGGCTGCACCAGGGACAGGCAATACAATTTTCCGTGACAGCCTGGATACTGATGCATACACTATCGGTGGATTTTCCCATTTCTCCTATCCTCAGGAGGAAAAGGAAAAGATTATATCGACCTTTTAGGGATTTGAAATTTCCTATCAGGATTAACCCACGGTTCTTCAAACAGGTTATTTAGGCCCTCATTCCGAGTTGTTCGCTCGCTAGCTGCTTTTAGCAGCATTGCAAACGCTAGGCCGCCGCCCTCTGGGAGTGTATCTTATCTTAGCAGAATAGCGAACGAAAGATTAGCAGAACTGCTACTAAATAATTTGCTGCAGATTCTGAGTAGCTCCAGACCTACTCCCAGACTGCGATCACCTCAGTCCGTTTAGTTCCTGGTTTGACGTCACAAACACGCCCTGCGTTCGGCCGGCCACACCCCCGTTTCTCCAGCCACTCCTGCGTTTTTACCTGGCACGCCTGCGTTTTTTTAGCACACTCCATGAAAACGGTCAGTTTCCGCCCACAAACACCCACTTCCTGTCAATCACACTACGATCACTCGAGCGATGAAAAAGCGTTGCTCGAGCTTGTGTAAATCTACGAAGTTTTGTGTGAAAGTACTTAGCGCATGCGCACTGCGTACCATGCGCATTTTTGCAGTTTTTTCATTTAATCGCTGCACTGCGAAAATCGGCAGCGAGCGAACAACTCGGAATGACCACCTTAGTTCCTTTGACACAGGAAAAATGGCTGAGGATTTCTTTTTTACATTAAAAACGAGTTTTATGGTAAGAACTTACCTTTGTTAAAACTCTTTCTGCGAGGTACACTGGAATCCACAAGGAATGGACAATGGGGTGTAGAGTAGGATCTTGATCCGAGGCACCAACAGGCTCAAAGCTTTGACTGTTCCCAGAATGCATAGCGCCGCCTCCCTGCACAGGATCTCAGTTTTTAGTTAACCAGTCCAATGCAGTAGCAGGAAAGCGTATACACATGTCGACATAAGACGTATGCTCAGAATGTTTGTGTGTGGCATTTATAGAAAAGTGAGGGCAAGGTGCTTTCATATTGAGAGCCATTTCGTTCTGTGCGGAAACAGGAGTGTGGAGGAACACTACGGACTCAATAGAAAGTGTTTATATATTGATGGGATGTCACTTTATTCCAAAAACAAGTGATATCGGTAGAGAGTGGCTGAGTTTCCTTGCTAGTTCAGGAAATCGAGCACATAGCTGCATATCCATGATCCTTTAGATCCTGGATATTGATACTTGGAAAAGTACCTAAGTGTTAAATGTTAAAATACTTAATGGTTTGGTTGTATCCAACCTCCAGAATTATTATGTCATCCACAAGAACAGTGGATCCAAATTGTTCCCTGGTTTATACAAAAGTATCAGGATGAAAATATACAAATAGAGATTGTCAAAATTGTAATGTCCCTAGGTCTGAAAAATGTAGACCTGATAAGTCTGGCATACTGCCCACAGCACGTACTGCTAGAAGCGGTAATGAGGGAGAGTTAAGGGTTACTCCCTATAAGCAAGGTTCCTGGAGATGTGAATGTTCTCAGACCAAGTTATGCATAGCAATACATCGTCTAGATTGCAATAGCAAAAAGAAAGGAACCGTTACAGCCCGTCTGTGTTGTAAATCCCTCAGGGAAACCACAAATGCGGATTCCATATGACCAAAGTACTAGTGTGTAAATCCAAAATATTACAAAATCTGAACATTAGATAATTGATATATCAAAGTTTTATCGTAGTAGTAAGATAGTAACATTATCAAGTATAATCTGTTGTTCTATGTGCTCTGTAAATATACAGACTGGGGATGGGAAATAAGGTAACAATTCACATGTTAGTTCTATGTGACTAATGACATGCGGATGTACAAATGTTTATGACTACGGAATATGGATAAGATAATATAATATATATATATATATATATATATCTATCATAAGAAGTAAAGAAAAATTTCATTAGAAAAACAATTGTCATTTTTATTCCTTAAGGTCTTAGAATGTTTTAAAGATAATTAGAAAGCAGTAAGTTTTATAGAACATGCTACTGTAAAGTATATTAATGGATGACTATGCATAATTCTTATCAGCCATATGTTAGGCAGCACACATAAGATGATAGAAGATGATATGAGGGTGTGCAACTCCTGTGTCGGCAACAGTGTACTCAGTCACCACTGGCAGTTCGATAAAAGTGACTTTACCCACAGAAGACACAAGGGTTTCAAGAGCTGTTTTTATGCACAACCAGATTCCTCTACGTTTACTTACTGATCAGGCCATTGCAACGACTGGATTGGGAGGTTAAGCCCTACCCCTGCAAGAAAGCAAAGATGTAACCTGAAATACAAGCTGCTATACAAGTATATCTCTCACAGGAAAAGTAAGACAAAGAGGAACAACAACTCCCAGCATGAACATCATTATGTTGAACACCAGCCTGGGTGGACTTGGACTAAGAAGATGGCATGCCAGCAGCAGTGGGAAAGAATATGCAAGTAAAGAAAGGACAAAGTATGAAGAATAATGGATGAATCATAAAGAGAGGTGATTGGAAAAAGAAAAGTTGAGAAGCAATATGAAGGTCACATGAAAGTTTGGAGACTAAAGGAAGTCTGCTTTAAGAAGGACAAAGAAAGACATTTGACAAGTGGTCAGTACTACATGGCAAGATTACAGAGATAATGCCATGATTTAAAGCAACAGAAGCTCCGGGGTTTAAAGCAAATAATAAGGAACAAGACAGAAAAAGTTCCAGAAGACAAATGAATGATGCTTCTTCTGCCAATATGAAGTACAAGCTTCTTCAGGTACTCCCCAGTGAACATAATGTCTCCAGAGGAAACAGCAGAAGGCATGATTACAGTCACCTTGTCCACTGGAGAAATATGTTTGTGTCTAATGAATACTGGAGCCAGCACACGCAGAAGACAGCAAAGGGAGATACCACAAGAACTGATGATATCAGAAATACTTAAAAGGACAGGAGATGCAAGAACTACAGTCACCAATACCAGCCCAGTTCTTGACCTCGGAGTACATGTCCAGTGACTTTGCTGGAGCACAATGTACTGAAGCTTATCCAAGGAGAATACAGTACACACCAGCAGAAGTTGAACTTTCCAGCAACTTTAAAAGGATAGAACAAAAAGCCATTAAGAAGCAAGTTAGGGTTCCGGTTCCGGCAGCGGGATGAACGGCTGCTGATCACCTCAGCTCCGCTGACCGGGTCTCCTCACACCAGATTTCACGGCGCTAGTCGCCTCCAAACCACTACCAGCCACCACCGATTAAAGGGGAAAGTGTCCATTACATGGACAAATATCTCACTGCCATGCCGTCATATAAAAGCCGCGGTAATAAAGAAAAAGAGAAACGCCGGGCAGATCCCAAGATGGCGCCGGACGCCAACAGAGTCACTACAGGCTCCCCCCCTGCTATCTTGCCTCAGCATGTCAACTCTCCAGGGAACAGAGCACAGAACACATCAGAGGGTGAGTCTCCCCCCTGCTCCCCCACACTAATTGACACAGCAGACAGGGTTATCCCACATATGGATAGCCCTGTTACATATGGAGATATGGTGCAGGCAGTTAGAATGGCCATGGATCCCCTCCTGAAGACCCAGACTGCTCAGATTAACCAACAACTGGCATCACTTTCACAGAGGGTTCTGAATACAGAGCACAGGCTGGGGGAAACATTTGCAGACGTCAGTACTTTAAAACAACAAATTTCTGCTCAGGCTAATGAAATACACCAGCTACACAACAAGGTGCAGGATTTGGAGAACCGTTCACGTAGGCAGAATTTAAGAATTGTGGGTCTACCTGAAGAGGTCAAAGGTCAAGCGCTCTTTGATTTTATCCGAAACACCCTGCCGTCCTTGCTCAAAATATCCGACAGGTGCCAAGATTTAATAATAGAACGAGCACACAGACTTGGGCCGCAGCGACAACATGAGGGAGCACGCCCACGCGCTGTTATATTTAAAAGCCTCAACTATTTACACAAGGAATTGCTTTGGGCAGCATCACGCAGATGCAGAAACCTGACATGGAATGGAAACAAGATCCTCATTTTCCAGGACTACTCCGCGGAGTTATCCAGGGCAAGAAAGGACTTTGCTCCTATTTGTTCACAATTAGTGCAAGACGGATGTAAATTCGCTCTCCTATACCCGGCACGCCTGCGTATATATGATGGAACTTCCTTCCTAGATTTCCTGAATCCCGCTGACGCAAAAGCTTATCTCCAAGAATACGCTGACAATGCTCGCTCAGGATCACACATGTCTGATTGTGAATGATTTATGCAACACCAAGCTGCTTTTCGGTTAATGCTATATACAGGAATGTTTGATATTTAGGCATTTATCAGATCTTACTATGCTGTGATGTAATGTCAGATATACATCCCTAAACCCCTCCCATCCCCCCTCCCCCCCTGACCTATGAATATGGAGCTGTTTACATTAGGCTGGTAGCTCTCACATGGCTCACATGGCTTTCACGTGAGGAGCCCCGGCTTAGGAGTACACACTTTACATTGCGTTGTGTACACGATCACGGACTTCATCTTCTAACAGTTAAGAATGATTAAATGTCAGTTTGTTAGTAAATTTTCTCTTTCCCAGTTAACCCTTCCTCCCCTCACCCACTCCCCTCCTTACTTCCTATATTACCTGAGTATTCTTCTAGCATACTACCTGATGGGTTGCTTTACGCCATTTCTTATTCTAGATGGCACAGCTACTTAAAGTGGGCTGTTGGAATGTAGGGGGCATAAACTCACCCCAAAAACGTAAACGCCTTCTAATATATCTACGTAAATTGCATATAGACCTAGTATATTTACAAGAAACCCACCTGACACCCCCTGAAACTCTGAAACTTAATATGCTAGGCTGGGTGGTGCTTGCTTCGGCATCTTACAACTCTAAAGCAAGAGGGGTGGCTATACTAACGAGACGCCAATTCCCAGCGGAAGTGTCTGACGTAATTTCAGACCCCCATGGTAGATATGTCGCATGTACTCTAAAGATCGAGCAACAAATATTTTACTGCATGAATGTTTATGCACCTAATATTTATGAAAGAGAATTCTTTGTTAAGATCATAACCATTCTCACACCACGAATTCACATGTATGTTCTACTAGGAGGTGATTTTAATTTGATTTCAGACACACACCTAGATAGACAACGAACGCAACCAGGCAGGAGAAAATTACCAACATTAGGAATCCCAGAATTAGCAAAACAATTGCAGCTGTTAGATTTATGGCGCATACTACACCCTACAGATAGAAATTTCTCCTGCTTATCGGCTGCCAAACACACAATGTCCCGCATTGATTATCTCTTAGTATCCACCAAATTGTTACCAAAAACGCTCCTGGCAGACATGGAGCCAATTCATTTATCAGATCACGCGTTGATTTGGGTACAAATTCAACTGTCCCGAGATAGAGGCAGCTATATTAACTGGAGATGCCCATCTACTTTAGCTACCTCATCCAAACTGAAGCAGGCAGTCTTAGATGCATGGGTCATATATGATACAAACAACGAAGACACTAAACAAACACACCCCATCCTTTTCTGGCAGGCTTCCAAAGCCACTATAAGGGGCGAGATTATCTCGCACTCCTCTACTCTCAAAAAGCAGCTAACCAAGCACTATTTGGAAGCACATGATCTAGTCTCTAAGACATTCCGGTCCTTTGCCGCCAATCCCACGCCACAACATAGGTCTGCTTATCAAAAGGCCAAATTGACTCATGAGCAAATATTTATTAAAATGGAGATGTCTTACTCCTTTTCCAGAGATGCCAGATTCCACAAATTTGGGAATAAGTCAAGCAAGCTCCTGTCAAATATGCTCCAGGGCACCCGTCCCCCCTCTACGATCCACCCTCTAAAAACAGCAAATGGGAAGCTTACCACTGATAATGCACAGATAGCACAAGTGCTGCTAGATTATTACCAAAACCTATACTCGGCCCCGCACTCTGATAAGGACCAGGAGACTGAGTTCTGGGAAAACCTCTCATTACCCCAGTTACCCATAGACAAGGGCCTAACTTTAATATCTGAGATATCCCAGTGAGGGATGGTATAGCGCATCTTAAAAAGGGAAAAGCGCCGGGCCCAGATGGCCTCACGGCAGATTATTACAAAGTACTAGCAGACTATATTGTACCAATCCTAACTAAAGTATACAACAAAATCCTTTTTACTAATGCACTTCCTAGTTATTTTAACAGAGCACTTTTAAGACTCCTGCCGAAACCGGGAAGGGACCTCTCTGATCCAGGCTCCTACCGCCCCATCTCTCTGCTCAACCTAGACTACAAAATCATGACCAAGATCTTAGCAGATAGATTGAAACTCCTTCTGCCGGCCTTAATACACACTGACCAGACGGGCTTTATCCAAGGTAGGAACCCAGTTACAAATATTCGGAAGGTTCTGGCGGCGGTGAGTGATTCCCAGTGTGCCATGTCAAACTCAGGGAGAGCAATACTATCTCTTGATGCAGAAAAAGCCTTTGACATGGTACACTGGGATCACCTATTTTGTTCCCTATCCAAATTTGGCTTCCCAACACAATTCACACATTTTCTTCAAACACTATACACAGACTCTGCATCCAATATTTTATGTAACGGCACGTTGTCTGACCCTTTCCCTATTCTGAGAGGCACTAGACAGGGATGCCCTTTATCCCCATTACTCTTTGCAATCGCACTAGAACCCTTGGCAATAGCCCTAAGACAATCCCCCCTATACCAGGGCATTCCAATAGGCGCAAATGACCTTAGACTTTCATTATTTGCTGACGATATGCTGCTTTTCTTGTCCCACCCTGAACATTCAATCCCAACGGCCATCTCGATTATATCAAAATTTAGCTCCTTTTCTGGATACAAAATAAACATTAGCAAATCGGAATTACTAATACTTAAAGGCCCTCCACCTATTTTACCCCAAACAGATGATGTGGCGGCGATCAAACTAGCTGTCCCTCATATAAAATACCTAGGCGTCCAGATCCCCCATACCCTTGCAGATCTGTATAAACTAAATTTCCGGCCGATTTTATCATCACTGGAAAAATATCTTAAACAATGGCATGATCTACCCCTATCCCTACTGGGCAGGGTGGAAGTCATAAAATCCATCCTTCTTCCTAAATTAACCTACATTATGCAACTTTTACCTATTAAAATAAATAAAGCAGACGTTAAGTCCCTCAATAGTGCCTGCACGAAATTCATCTGGCAAACTAAAAAACCAAGAATAGCTCTCAAAAAATTATATTTACCTAAAAAAGATGGCGGTTTAGGTTTCCCTGATCTATTACTATACACACAAGCCATACACTTACGATATGCCATGGACTGGCTGCTGGAACGCAGCCAATACACCAATTATGAAGTGGAATGTGCTCTATTCTCTCCATTTTCTCCAGGGGCCCTACTACATACTCCCAAATCGGCCATAGACAAACGGGTATATAATAATATCTTTCTCAGAGATACTCATATGGCCTGGCGTTACCTACACATTTCGCTGGATAGAGACCCCCGCTACTCCCAATGGTTACCAATATGGGGCAATCCCATGTTTAGCCCAGGCATTGAAAATGCGGCATTCCATCGCTTTAGACAAAAGGGCCTAAAAGCTATGTCCCAGGTTTTCGACCCAGGGGGCCACATTATCCCATTTAATCGATTACAGACCACATACGGCCTCCCAGACTCGGGTTATTATGCCTATGCCCAACTGGTACATTATGCTCTCACACTTCCTAACTTACCAAACCAATGCATACCTCTAGACCCAATAGAACACATTTTTCATAAATATACACAAAACAAATACAAACCAAGGATCACTTATGAAATCTTATTACAACCCAATAGGGAACCTACGTGGAATCAAATCATGAGACCATGGACATCAGACATCCCCATACTTATACAGAATGACACCATATTTAAATACTACCACTCAGTGCTAAAGATAGTACGTTCCTCGGTACTTCAAGAGGTGCACGTGAAAACCACACACAGAGCATACATTTCTCAGGGACAACGGAGCCACTATGTACAAGAGGAAGATGGTAGTTGCCCCAAATGTAAGATGTCATATGCGACATTCATACACAACATCTGGTCCTGTGGTCACGTGAAAAAATTTTGGAATAAAGTGTTATATCATCTTACCACCACTTTTAACATTCAACTGATATTACACCCTCTTCCATTTTTATTTGCAAATTTTGATGTTTGGGACCTCGGAGAAAAAAGACGACACCTCACCCCGATATTAACTATGATAGTCACGGTAGGCAAAAAAGTCATCTTAAACTCCTGGATCAAACATAGATCCCCCACATTAAGAGAAGTGATCACTCTTCTAGAAAAGTATATGGCTTTTGATAAATATGATGTAATGTCTGAATATTGTAATGGGTCTGTAAGATTTTATAAAAAATGGGGCGCATACATAGAATCTAACCAGAAATGACTCCTGGGAATGGTAAGGGAGAGCTAGAAAGCTGAATCCCAAACACATCTCTCCAAGGTGAATTAGCCTTATTGATACGGTATCAAGGCTCAGTTTTGTCCTATACATTACAGAAAGTCACTCAAATCCCTGCGTTCCAGACATAACGCAGGTTTAAGAATGGTAATTAGGAGCTACAACCATTAGGCATATAGGAATCCTCCCAGTTAATCCCCCCCCCCCCCCCCCTCTCTTTCCTGTCCTCCTCTTCCCACTTTTTAGTTTATATATGTTCAAATTGATTTTAAGTTAGATCATACTGCTTGAAAGTATATCATATAACATCAGCTCCAGGCATCCGGATATATTTTACCTCCGAAAGAGGTTTTCAAAAGGTTACCTAACTAAATATCGCCCTGGTTGACTACACACCTTCTTTTTAAGACAAGACGAATGTATGATCAAAATTGTATTATTACTCTAAGCATACCACAAGCAATGTCGTTAAAAGTATGTCTTTTGTTTAAATGTATGCTATTTGAAAATTTAATGAAAACTGAATAAATACATTTGAAAAAAAAAAAAGAAGCAAGTTAGAACAGAAGTTCAGTATTGGCTCATTCCCGCAGTACCAGTTGTAGAAGAAAGTAAGCAATACTACTGGACCAGGATAGCCTTCTGGAGGGGCTATATCACCAAGTGATTTATCCACAAAACACACAGCTAAATACAGGATGTGAATGAACTGCTGATTGCCACCACTACTAAAAGAAGTACCAAGAAGGGGCAGTGTCCTTAGTGAAGTTTCTGGAAGAACAAGACTGCAGAGCCTCAGAAGGAGAAATTGCAGCTAGCCAAGCAAGAGGTAATCTTCCTAGGACACTCAAGGTATCAGACATCTAACAAAAGTGAGAAGGAAAAGATTCATACTGCAAGCTAAGATGCCAACTAGTGTCAAGCAAGTCAGATGATCATTCCTGGGCCTTATAGGACACTACAGAACACGGATACCTCTAGCACCAGTCTACATGCAAGCATTGTATGACAACACTGAAAGGGAGGAGGGTCCGCATCCTACATACAGCAACAGATGAATGAAGCTATTGAACAATTGGAAACAGCAGTTGCCTCATTTCAAGCCCTAGAACTACCTGACTATTAAAGAAGGAGGCCATACATAGAAGTCCTTATGCAAAATCATGGACTGAGGTGAAGACCAGTGGCCTACAACTCAAGCAAGCTTGACAGCAGTACTCAAAGAGCACCTACCGGCATCAGAGCAGTGATAGCAGCAACAGTCCTAGAAGAGTACAAGAGCACAGACACAGTGCTGAATCAACAGTCCCAGAAGAGGACAAGAGCACAGGCATAGTGCTGAATCATGAACTTATCATGCAGGCACCACATGTAGGTACAGAGAAGCTTCAACAAGCAAGAACCAAACACCTGTCAGCGGCAAGGCTGACCATGTATGAAGTAGCACTGCCAAAGTGCGACAAGTAACCATCAGAAGATGTATTACCCTCAACTCAGCAACCCTTTTCCAGCATTAATCGATAAAGGTGTTGAATCTCAAGATTCAAAAGGAGGGAAAAACAGATACTAAAATACTGATGAATGGGAAAGCAAGAAGTTGATGATAAGGACCAGGAAGGTGGTCCAGAAGAGCAAGATATAGACAGATCATCATGGATGCATAGTCCAGAAGAGGAAGAGAATAATTCTAGCAATGAAAAAAAATTTCCTTTTCCTTGTGTGGCGTTAATGGAACAAGTACCTCAACTTGCCATATGTTACATACACAGCGCTACCTAATGCTCAGCAAGAGCTATATGTGGATGGATCAAGGTACCATGAGGATGGAATTCCTTATACAGGAGTAAGTGACCACTGAACATGGAGCTGTGGATTCAGGATCCTTACCATCCCAGTACAAGAGTGTGGGCCAGATATGGAAAAACAGAGGCTTCAAGAAGGCAAGTGGCGCCAGACACCAGTTCAGAGCTTTGCAAGGGCCACAGAAAAGGTTGCAGTAATGAAGATCCAGGCACATGCAAGAAAGGACACTCCTGATACAAGAAGCAACAATCTGGCAATGATGCTGAAGCCAAGAGGGCAGCAGGAAAGGCAAGTCTATCCAGTAACCATTCCAGTGCCAGACTAGAAACGCTGATTGAATTTTAGAACCAAGCAGGAGAGGGTGAGAAAGTAGCCTGTGGATAAAGAAAGCAACCAAACAACCAGTAAAGGTAGCCATCTACACCATACAGACAGAAGTAACAGAAAGAAGCAAGGCCTCAAATGCCTGATCTACAGGATTTGAAGAAATTTCAGGAACAAGCAGGTCCTGAAGAAAAAGCAGCATGGCAAAGAAGAAGAGCCAGACAAGAAAAAGACACTGGCTTATAAAAATTAGAAGAGAAGTTATACTTACCCAGAAGCTTATATCCACATAGGTGTTAAGTCAGCCATGGACTCACACACCTGGGAGAGGATCAAATGGAAAATTTAGTTAATGGAAGATGGATAGCTCTAGGATATTATCCAGATACAACCAAGTTTGTACAAGCCTACTGGATATGTGGAAATGTCCAATCCAGGACAGAAGGTCAAGTCAACCCATGGAGCAATAAAAAAAACAAAACCTTTTTTTTCCATTTCAAAGACTGCAAATTGACTATATCTAACTGCCAAAGATGTATTGGCAGCCACAGACATTTTCAGTTATTTGCCAATGGCAAAGAGCCACAGCAAAAATAAGAATTTACTCACCGGTAATTCTATTTCTCGTAGTCCGTAGTGGATGCTGGGAACTCCGTAAGGACCATGGGGAATAGACAGGCTCCGCAGGAGACTGGGCACTCTAAAGAAAAGATTATATACTATCTGGTGTGCACTGGCTCCTCCCTCTATGCCCCTCCTCCAGACCTCAGTTAGGGAAACTGTGCCCGGACGAGCTGACATTACAAGGAAAGGAAATTTGAATCCAGGGTAAGACTCATACCAGCCACACCAATCACACCGTACAACTTGTGATAACCTTACCCAGTTAACAGTATGAACAACAACTGAGCCTCACTCAACGGATGGCTCATAACAATAACCCTTATTTAAGCAATAACTATATACACGTATTGCAGAAAGTCCGCACTTGGGACGGGCGCCCAGCATCCACTACGGACTACGAGAAATAGAATTACCGGTGAGTAAATTCTTATTTTCTCGGACGTCCTAGTGGATGCTGGGAACTCCGTAAGGACCACGGGGATTATATCAAAGCTCCCAAACGGGCGGGAGAGTGCGGATGACTCTGCAGCACCGAATGAGCAAACACAAGGTCCTCCTCAGCCAGGGTATCAAACTTGTAGAACTTTGCAAATGTGTTTGAACCCGACCAAGTAGCCGCTCGGCAAAGCTGTAAAGCCGAGACCCCTCGGGCAGCCGCCCAAGAAGAGCCCACCTTCCTTGTGGAATGGGCTTTTACTGATTTTGAATGCGGCAATCCAGCCGCAGAATGAGCTAGCTGAATCGTGCTACAGATCCAGCGCGCAATAGTTTGCTTTGAAGCAGGAGCACCCAGCTTGTTGGGTGCATGCAGGATAAACAGCGAGTCAGTCTTCCTGACTCCAGCCGTTCTGGAAACATATATTTTCAAAGCCCTGACTACGTCCAGTAACTTGGAGTCCTCCAAGTCCCGAGTAGCCGCAGGCACCACGATAGGTTGGTTCAAATGAAACGATACCACCTTTGGGAGAAATTGGGGACGAGTCCTCAATTCTGCCCTGTCCATATGGAAGATCAGATATGGGCTTTTACATGACAAAGCCGCCAATTCCGACACACGCCTAGCCGAAGCTAAGGCCAACAGCATGACCACTTTCCACGTGAGATACTTTAGTTCCACGGTCCTAAGTGGCTCAAACCAGTGGGATTTCAGGAAATCCAACACAACGTTAAGATCCCAGGGTGCCACTGGTGGCACAAAAGGGGGCTGAATATGCAGCACTCCCTTAACAAACGTCTGAACCTCAGGCAGTGAAGCCAGTTCTTTTTGAAAGAAAATGGAGAGGGCCGAAATCTGTACCTTTATGGACCCCAATTTTAGGCCCATAGTCACCCCTGACTGTAGGAAGTGCAGGAAACGACCCAGCTGGAATTCCTCTGTAGGGGCCTTCCAGGCCTCACACCAAGCAACATATTTTCGCCATATACGGTGATAATGCTTTGCTGTCACGTCTTTCCTAGCCTTTATCAGCGTAGGAATAACTTCATCCGGAATGCCTTTTTCCGCTAGGATCCGGCGTTCAACCGCCATGCCGTCAAACGCAGCCGCGGTAAGTCTTGGAACAGACAGGGCCCTTGTTGCAGCAGGTCCTGTCTGAGAAGCAGAGGCCATGGGTCCTCTGTGCGCATTTCTTGCAGTTCCGGGTACCAAGTCCTTCTTGGCCAACCCGGAACAATGAGTATTGTTCTTATTCCTCTCTTTCGTACTATTCTCAGTACCTTGGGTATGAGAGGAAGAGGAGGAAACACATATACAGACTGGTACACCCACGGTGTCACTAGGGCGTCCACAGCTATCGCCTGAGGGTCCCTTGACCTGGCGCAATATTTTTTTAGCTTTTTGTTGAGGCGGGACACCATCATGTCCACCTGTGGCAGTTCCCATCGGTTTGCAATCAGTTGGAAGACTTCTTGATGAAGTCCCCACTCTCCCGGGTGGAGGTCGTGTCTGCTGAGGAAGTCTGCTTCCCAGTTGTCCACTCCCGGAATGAACACTGCTGACAGTGCTTGCACGTGATTCTCCGCCCATCGAAGAATCTTTGTGGCTTCCGCCATTGCCATCCTGCTTCTTGTGCCGCCCTGGCGGTTTACATGGGCGACCGCCGTGATGTTGTCTGACTGAATCAGCACTGGCCGGTTTCGAAGCAGGGGCTCTGCTTGACTCAGGGCGTTGTAAATGGCCCTTAGTTCCAGTATATTTATGTGTAGAGAAGTCTCCAGACTTGACCACAGCCCTTGGAAGTTTCTTCCCTGAGTGACTGCCCCCCACCCTCGGAGGCTTGCATCCGTGGTCACCAGGACCCAGTCCTGTATGCCGAACCTGCGGCCCTCGAGAAGGTGAGCACTCTGCAGCCACCACAGAAGAGACACCCTGGCCCTTGGGGACAGGGTGATCAGCCGATGCATCTGAAGATGCGATCCGGACCACTTGTCCAACAGATCCCACTGAAAGATCCTCGCATGGAACCTGCCGAAGGGAATGGCTTCGTATGAAGCCACCATCTTTCCCAGGACTCGCGTGCAGTGATGCACCGATACCTGTTTTGGTTTCAGGAGGTCCCTGACCAGAGATGCTAATTCCTGGGCCTTCTCCACCGGGAGAAACACCTTCTTCTGTTCTGTGTCCAGAATCATACCCAGGAAAAGCAGACGCGTCGTAGGAATCAGCTGCGACTTTGGAACATTCAGAATCCAGCCGTGCTGTTGCAACACTTCCTGAGAGAGTGCTACGCTGATCAACAACTGCTCCCTGGACCTCGCCTTTATGAGGAGATCGTCCAAGTACGGGATAATTATAACTCCCTTCTGCCGAAGGAGTATCATCATTTCGGCCATTACCTTGGTAAATATTCTCGGTGCCGTGGACAGGCCAAACGGCAACGTCTGGAATTGGTAATGACAGTCCTGTACCACAAATCTGAGGTACTCCTGGTGAGGTGGATAAATGGGGACATGCAAGTAAGCATCTTTGATGTCCAGCGACACCATAAAATCCCCCTCTTCCAGGCTTGCAATAACCGCTCTGAGCGATTCCATTTTGAACTTGAATTTCTTTATATAAGTGTTCAAGGATTTTAAATTCAGAATGGATCTCACCGAACCGTCCGGTTTCGGTACCACAAACATTGTGTAATAGTAACCCCTTCCCTGTTGAAGGAGGGGGACCCTGACAATCACTTGCTGGAGGTACAGCTTGTGAATTGCCGCCAGCACTACCTCCCGTTCCATGGGGGAAGCTGGCAAGGCTGATTTGAGGTAACGGCGGGGGGGGGGAGGGGGGGGGGGGGGGGTCGCTTCGAATTCCAGCTTGTATCCCTGAGATACAATTTGTATAGCCCAGAGATCCACTTGTGAGCGAACCCACTGGCTGCTGAAGTTTCGGAGACGCGCCCCCACCGCACCTGGCTCCGCCTGTGGAGCCCCAACGTCATGCGGTGGACTTAGTGGAAGCAGGGGAGGACTTTTGTTCCTGGGAACTGGCTGCATGGTGCAGCTTTTTACCTCTACCCTTGCCTCTGGCAAGAAAGGATGCGCCCCTGACTCTCTTGCCTTTCTGGGAACGAAAGGACTGCATTTGATAATACGGTGCTTTCTTAGGCTGTGAGGAAACCTGAGGCAAGAAAGTCGACTTTCCAGCTGTCGCTGTAGACACGAGGTCCAACAGACCGTCCCCAAACAATTCCTCACCCTTATAAGGCAAAACCTCCATGTGTTTTTTAGAATCAGCATCTCCTGTCCATTGCGGAGTCCATAAGACCCTCCTGGCAGAAATGGACATAGCATTAATTCTAGAGCCCAGCAGACAAATGTCCCTCTGAGCATCCCGCATATATAAGACGACGTCTTTGATATGGCCCAGGGTTAGCAAAACAGTATCTCTGTCGAGGGAATCTATGTCGTCTAACAGAGTATCTGTCCACGCTGCTACAGCACTACACATCCAGGCTGAAGCAATAGCAGGTCTCAGTAGAGTACCAGAGTGTGTATACAGACTTCAGGATAGCTTCCTGCTTTCTATCCGCAAGCTCCTTTAGGGCGGCCGTATCCTGAGATGGCAGGGCCACCTTTTTAGATAAGCGTGTCAGCGCCTTGTCCACCCTAGGGGATGTTTCCCAACGTAACCTGTCCGTTGGCGGTAAAGGGTATGCCATCAGTAACCTCTTAGAAATCACTAATTTCTTATCAGGGGAACTCCCCGCTTCTTCACACAACTCATTTAATTCATCAGATGGGGGAAAAGTCACTGGCTGCTTTTTCTCCCCAAACATATAAACCCTCTTGGTATTAACAGGGTTAATCTCAGAAATGTGTAATACATCTTTCATTGCAACAATCATGTATCGGATGGCTTTGGTCATTTTAGACTGTAAATGTGCCTCATCATCGTCGACGCTGGAGTCGGACTCTGTGTCGACATCTGTGTCAACCATCTGAGATATAGGGCGTTTATGAGCCCCTGACGGTTTTTGAGTCGCCTGGGCAGGCGCGGGCTGAGACCCCGGCTGTCCCAAAGCTGCAGCGTCATCAAACCTTTTATGTAAGGAGCTTACATTGTTGTTTAAGACCTTCCACATATCCATCCAATCAAGTGTCGGCCCCGACGGGGGCGACACCACACTTATCTGCCCTTGCTCCGCCTCCACGTAACCCTCCTCATCAAACATGTCGACACAGCCGTACCGACACACCGCACACACACAGGGAATGCTCAGACTGAGGACAGGACCCCACAAAGTCCTTTGGGGAGACAGAGAGTGAGTATGCCAGCACACACCACAGCGCTATATAACACAGGGATTTTCACTGACAATAAGTGATTACCCAATAGCTGCTTTATAAGTCTTATTTGCGCCTAAATTTATGTGCCCCCCCTCTCTTTTTAACCCGTCTTGTACCTGGATACTGCAGGGGAGAGCCTGGGGAGCTGCGAAGAAAAAATGGCGCTGGTGTGCTGAGGAAGAAGGCCCCGCCCCCTCAGTGGCGGGCTTCTGTCCCGCTTTCTGTGTAAAAAAATGGCGGGGGTTTTTACATATATACAGTGCCAGTCTGTATATATGTATTTTTATGCCAAAAGGTACCACAATTGCAGCCCAGGGCGCCCCCCCCCCTCCAGCGCCCTGCACCCTACAGTGACCGGAGTGTGTAAGTGTGCTGGGAGCAATGGCGCACAGCTGCGGTGCTGTGCGCTACCTTAATGAAGACAGGAGTCTTCAGCCGCCGATTTAGTCGTCTTAAAGCTTCTGTTCTTCTGGCTCTGCGAGGGGGACGGCGGCGCGGCTCCGGGAACGGACGATCGAGGACAGGTGCCTGTGTTCGAACCTCTGGAGCTAATGGTGTCCAGTAGCCTAAGAAGCACAAGCTAGCTGCAAGCAGGTAGGTTTGCTTCTCTCCCCTTAGTCCCACGTAGCAGTGAGTCTGTTGCCAGCAGAAGCTCACTGAAAATAAAAAACCTAACAAATACTTTCTTTACTAGCAAGCTCAGGAGAGCCCACTAGGAGCACCCAGCTCTGGCCGGGCACAGATTCTAACTGAGGTCTGGAGGAGGGGCATAGAGGGAGGAGCCAGTGCACACCAGATAGTACCTAATCTTTTCTTTAGAGTGCCCAGTCTCCTACGGAGCCCGTCTATTCCCCATGGTCCTTACGGAGTTCCCAGCATCCACTAGGACGTCAGAGAAATCAATAGCTAGAAAAATAGTTTCAGAAGTTATGTGCAGATATGGAGTACCAGAAGTTATAGTAGCAGATAGCAGTATTTATTTCATTAAAATAATGTAGTACATAAGGTATGATTTGGGAATACAACAGGCATTCCATGTATCCCCCACAGGTTAGTGGGTGTGTCACAGAAACCACCAGGGGATGCTAAAGTGTTTTTTTTTTTAGTACTGGTTAATAATAGAACCATATTCAGTAAAATCATAGGTTATTCACCTTATGAAATATTGTTTGATAGCATACCTAAGATAAAATGTTATTATCCGTAAGGGTTACAGCATACATATGGTAATTTGACTACATATGTTAAAAAAGTCTTACTGAAGAAACTAACACTTCTGTATTTTCTAGTTTGCCTTTCTCCCAGATTCAGGAGCAAATCTGAATCCCCACAAGCTTTAACCAGGAGATCGGGTGTATCTGGAAAGACGCGTGAAAGAGTCATTTGAGCCCAGATTTGATGGTCCATATCGAGTGTTGCTGACCATGCCCACTTCTGTGTCAATTAAGGAAAGAGAGACTTGGGTTCCACTGCAATTTTGCTCAAGTTAAGTTTGAACAATGAAATACACAAACATGCAGAGGCTAATTGGGCCTAAACTAGACAGACCACTATGGGTCATTAAATTGGGAACTTCAGTAGTCATTGTTGTCATAATATACTCTATCTCTCATAGGAGAGGACAGGGACTGGCATGTCCGCCAATCCAAAGTTACGTACCAGTGTTCAGTATATAAGTATATACTTTTTATATATGTAGTATATGTAGTATGTGCTTCTTATATATATAGTATATAAGAAGTGTGTTTTCACACTAGAGCTTGTGTTAAGTCAAGTTAAAGTAAAGATCATGAAATCTCTAGAAGTTCAAAGATACCAGTTAATTAAGAAATGCTGGGCTCACATGGGCTCACATCTGGAAAAGGAGGGGAATGGACATCTGTCCCCACTGGGTTCACTACGGCTGGCCGGCGGTCGGGCTCCCGGCGACCAGCATCCCGGCGCCGGGAGCCCGACCGCCGGCTTACCGACAGCTTGGCGAGCGCAAATGAGCCCCTTGCGGGCTCGCTGCGCTCGCCACGCTACGGGCACGGTGGCGCGCTACGCGCGCCACACTATTTTATTCTCCCTCTATGGGGGTCGTGGACCCCCACGAGGGAAAATAAGTGTCGGTATGCCGGCTGTCGGGCTCCCGGCGCCGGTATACTGAGCGCCGGGAGCCCGACCGCCGGCAAACAGAAGACCACCCGTCCCCACTACATATAAGCGTATAAAAGATTTTAATTTGTTTAAAGCAAATACATACTACTATATATACAAATAAATACATACTATAAATACATAGTGTAATATTTTTTAGAATATGTATGAAGAGAACTCCGAGAATGTGTTATATGAAGAGAACTCCAGAATGTGTTGTATATTATTACTAATGAAACAAATAGTGCGCAAGAAGTGGTTTAGAGAAATGTTCTGCTCAAACCCAGCTAATTGGTTTAGCGGGATCAAAGAGTAGATTGTTGGAATAGTGATGTTTTTATTAAAAATTGTTGGCTTAGCAATTTGCATATATCTGTATTTTAAGATGCTATTTTGTTTCCTTTCAGCTTGAAAGAAATCTGTAAACTCAAAGATGTGAGTCCTCCGAGTGTTAACAAAACTACAGAAGAGCTTGGCAAGAAGGAGCCGTGAACAGTCTACCTTAATGGATATGATGTGAACGGTTCTTTACCTTCCGTGGGATAGAGTGACAAGCACGATCCTATGGGAAGATAGCCTTTAGCACCATTATAGCTAGACTGTTTGCTTAGTCTTTTTAGGCAGAGTTTATGTGATGCCTTGTAGCTCAACTGTAATGTCATATTGTTATCAGCGGTAATGTCATTTTATTATGAAAGGAGGGACTGAGGAAGATAGATGCTAGATAGATGATAGATAGCTTAAGCATGTCAGCCATTTTGTTAAGTAGCAGCCATGATGTAGTGAAGTAGAAGTATGCTTTGCTGAGTTAATCATAATAATGCTGACATTTCATAGTTAGTACATTCTGTGCGAAGCAAGGTCGTAGCTATAGTCTTGAAAAACATGTTATTAGACAGTCTGTGTGTGTTTAGACTTCTCCTGAAGGACATGAAGTGGGGTGACAGCCTGAGAGGAGTTATGAGAAGAGATGCATTATTGTTTTGAAATATGACGTGTATCAAGTGTTCATGCAAGTAGCTTTTTCTCTATATAATGTCATGCTAAATAAAGTGAAGGCAGTCTCATTTTGCTGGACATAACGGACGTGTGGTGTCGGCTTCCTGGGATTCCCAATCGATTGGTAAACAAAGGGTAACAGACAATTGAAGGAAATTGATAAGAGGAGGCTTATCTCCAACATAGAGGAGGCGGCGCTGTGCATTCTGGGAACAGTCAAAGATTTGAGCCTGTTGGTGCCTCGGATCAAGATCCTACTCTACACCCCATTGTCCAGACTTGTGGAGCCCAGTGTACCCCGCAGCAGAAATAAACAATTAGTTTAATCTTCCTATGCAGAGATGCATTTTAAAATACTACATAGAGCATATTACACCCCCAGACTCCTGTTTCTTACTGGAGTATCTGATAATTCTCTATGTTTTAAATGCAACTCCCCTGAAACCGATATTATTCATTGTCTCTGGGCGTGCCCAGTGGTACAAACATTCTGGACTGCAGTCCAAACATATATTAATGTGGAACTTCATATTTCTTTTAATATTACCATGGTTTGGGCTTTCTGGAACTGTGTAAATGCTCTGGATCCCCCATATTCCAAAGGGACGAAATTATTGTTGGCCCGTGTGGCTGCTGCCGCAAAGAAAACTATTTTATCCCAATGGATACACTCGGAACAGATACCCCTTTCCCTCATGTTACCACGTTTAACCTACCTCTATCAAATGGATTGGGTAGGTTGTTCCCTAGACGCGGAGTCCTGCTCCCCGAAATTCTTTGCCATTTGGTTGCCCTACTTGCTCACGCTATCTACTACCACCAAGGACTATGTGCGCAAAGTAGTTAGATTAACAACATGGTATAATACGGAATCTCTCACTCTAGGCTCACCACCCTTTTAAATTGTCTGATATTGCATCTCAATAGCTGAACTGTATGGTTGATGGCCCTCATAACCTTGTTTATGATATTTCAAACTTTTTGTTCTGCTCTTCTTTTGGCGATTTCTGTACATTGCAGTGGTTAATGTCCTTTTAAGCATTATGACTTACGACTTGTATTCTTATTGTGTGTTCCTTCTCACTAAATACATATAAAAATAAATAAATTGGATTTTAATACCTACCGGTAAATCCTTTTGTCCTAGTCCGTAGAGGATGCTGGGGACTCCAAAAGGACCATGGGGTATAGACTGAGACATGGGCACACTAAAAAGACTTTGACTGGGTGTGAACTGGCTCCTCCCTCTATGCCCCTCCTCCAGACCTCAGTTATAGGAACTGTGCCCAGGGGAGACGGACATTTCGAGGAAAGGATTTTTGTTAAACTAAGGGAGAGAGACATACCAGCTCACACCACAAACACACCGTACAACTGAATCAGCAAGAAACCAGATAACAGTATGAACTAACAACAGCAACAAGCTGAATATAACTGATACACAAACCTCGTGTAACCGAAAATAACCAGTATCAATACAACTGCAAGGAACAGTACACACTGGGATGGGCGCCCAGCATCCTCTACGGACTAGGAGAAAAGGATTTACCGGTAGGTATTAAAATCCTATTTTCTCATACGTCCTAGAGGATGCTGGGGACTCCAAAAGGACCATGGGGTCTATACCAAAGCTCCAGACCGGGCGGGAGAGTGCGGACGACTCTGCAGCACCAATTGAGCAAACATGAGGTCCTCCTCAGCCAGGGTATCAAACTTATAGAACTTAGCAAAAGTGTTTGAACCCGACCACGTAGCTGCTCGGCAAAGTTGAAGTGCCGAGACCCCTTGGGCAGCCGCCCAAGAAGAGCCCACCTTCCTGGTAGAATGGCCTTTACTGACTTCGGCAACGGTAGCCCAGCCGAAGAATAAGCGTGCTGAATTGTATTACAAATCCAGCGTGCAATAGTCTGCTTGGAAGCAGGATTTCCAATCTTGTTGGAGGCATACAGGACAAACAGAGCCTCTGTTTTCCTACTAAGAGCCGTTCTAGCGACATAAATTTTCAAAGCTCTTATGACATCAAGAGATTTTGGGACTGCCACAGCATCCGTAGCCACAGGTACCACAATAGGTTGATTTATGTGAAACGAAGAAACCACCTTCGGCAGAAATTGTTGACGAGTCCTCAATTCCGCTCTATCCACATGAAAAATCAAATATGGGCTCTTGTGAGACAAAGCCGCCAATTCGGACACTCGTCTGGCAGACGCCAAAGCCAAAAGCATGACCACTTCCCAAGTGAGAAACTTTAACTCAACCTTACGCAAGGGTTCAAACCAGTGAGGCATAAGAAACTGCAACACCACATCAAGATCCCACGGTGCCACGGGTGGCACAAATGGAGGATGGATATGCAGCACTCCCTTCACGAAAGTCTGAACCTCAGGAAGGACGGCCAATTCTTTTTGAAAGAAAATAGATAAAGCAGAAATCTGCACTTTGATGGAACCTAATTTCAGGCCTGCATCCACGCCTGCCTGCTAAAAGTGGAGGAAACGACCCAAGTGAAACTCCTCCACAGGAGCTGCTTTGGTTTCCCACCACGACACATACTTTCTCCAAATACGGTTATAATGTTTTGCCGTGACCTCCTTCCTAGCCTTAAGGAGAGTGGGGATGACCTCCCCGTGAATACCCTTCCGAGCTAGGATTTGGCGTTCAACTTCCACGTCGTCAAACGCAGCCGCGGTAAGTCCAGAAACACACAGGGCCCCTGCAGTAACAGGTCCTCTCTTAGAGGAAGCGGCCAGGGATCCTCTCCTAGTAATTCCTGAAGATCCGGATACCAGGCCCTCCGTGGCCAATCTGGAACGACGAGTATTGCCTGAACCCTTGTTCGTCTTATGATCCTCAACACCTTTGGAATGAGAGGAAGCGGAGGGAACACATACACCGACTGAAACACCCACGGAGTTACCAGGGCGTCCACTGCACAGGCTTGGGGGTCCCTCGACCTGGAACAATACTTCGGAAGCTTCTTGTTGAGGCGAGACGCCATCATGTCTATCTGAGGAATTCCCCACCGCCTTGTCACTTCTGCAAATACCTCTTGAAGAAGACCCACTCTCCTGGATGGAGATCGTGTCTGCTGAGGAAGTCTGCTTCCCAGTTGTCCACGCCCGGGAGGAAGACTGCTGACAGAGCGCTCACGTGCTGTTCCGCCCAGCGGAGAATTCTTGTGGCCTCAGCCATTGCCGCCCTGCTCCTTGTTCCGCCTTGGCGGTTTACGTACGCCACCGCTGTTATGTTGTCCGACTGGATCAGGACAGGGAGACCCTGAAGAAGGTTCCTCGCTTGCAGGAGGCCGTTGTAAATGGCTCTTAACTCGAGAACATTTATGTGGGAGACAAGATTCCTGACGTGACCATTTTCCCTGGAAACTTCTTCCTTGCGTGACTGCGCCCCAGCCTCGGAGACTTGCATCTGTGGTCAGCAGGACCCAGTCCTGGATTCCGAACCGGCGTCCCTCTAGAAGGTGAGAACCTTGCAGCCACCACAGGAGAGAAATCCTGGCCCTGGAAGATAGACTTATTTTCCGGTGCATGTGCAGGTGAGACCCGGACCATTTGTTCAGCAAATCCCACTGAAACACCCGGGCATGAAACCTGCCAAACGGAATGGCTTCGTAAGCTACAACCATCTTTCCTAGCACTCGAGTGCATTGATGAATCGACACTCTTGTCGGTCTCAGAAGCTCCCTGACAATGGTCTGTATTTCCAGAGCTTTGTCTTCCGGAAGAAACACTCTCTGTAGCTCCGTGTCTAGGATCATGCCCAGGAAGGGCAGCCGAGTTGTCGGGATCAACTGAGACTTTGGCAAATTTAGAATCCAATCGTGATGTCGCAGAACCGACAGGGAGAGTTCCACATTTCTTAGCAACTGTTCCTTTGATCTCGCCTTTATCAGGAGATCGTCCAAGTACGGGATAATTGTGACCCCTTGCTTGCGAAGGAGTACCATCATTTCCGCCATTACCATGGTGAAAACCCTCGGGGCCGTGGAAAGCCCAAACGGCAACGTCTGAAACTGGTAATGACAATCCTGCACCGCAAATCTCAGGAAGGCCTGATGGGGAGGATATATCGGACGTGTAAGTAGGCATCCTTTATGTCGACTGATGCCATAAAATCTCCCCCTTCTAGGCTGGAGATCACAGCTCGAAGAGATTCCATCTTGAACTTGAAAGAGGCTCGAATAGAACCCTTCCCCCCGTTGGGACGGGGGAACCGGCACAACGACCCTCTGTTGACACAGCTTTTGTATCGCAGCATTTACCACTACTCTTTCTGGAAGAGACACTGGAAGTGCCGACTTGAAAAAGCGGCGGGGGGGGGGGGGGGTATCTCCTGAAACTCCAGTTTGTACCCTTGGGACACTATGTCTAAGACCCAAGGATCCAGGGCCGATTGAAACCAGACCTGACTGAAGAATCGGAGACGGCCCCCCACCAGCACGGACTCCCGCAGGGGAGCCCCAGCGTCATGCGGTGGACTGGGTAGAGGCGGGGGAGGACTTTTGGTCCTGGGTGCCTGACACGGAAGGCGACCTCTTTCCCCTTCCTCTACCCTTTGAAGCGAGGAAGGACGAGCCCCTTCCTTTTTTGTATTTATTAGGCCGAAAGGACTGCATCTGATGATGGGGCGCTTTTTTCTGTTGTGTGGGAACATAAGGAAGAAAAGGTGACTTACCCGCAGTAGCGGTAGACACCAGGTCAGCAAGGCCGTCACCAAACAAGACACTACCTTTAAAGGAGAGAGCTTCCATATTTTTCTTGGAGTCGGCATCAGCATTCCATTGATGTATCCACAGCGCCCTCCTGGCCGAGACCGCCATGGCATTGGCTCTTGATCCCAAGAGGCCAATATCCCTCGCCGCATTCTTTAGGTAATCTGCAGCGTCCTTGATATAACCAAGAGTCAAAAGAATGTTATCCTTATCAAGGGTATCCGTATCAGAAGCCAAATTATCAGCCCACTTAGCAATAGCACTACTCACCAATACCGACGCCACAGCAAGTCTGAGCAATGCACCAGTATTAACGAAAATGGCCTTCAATGTCGTCTCCAGCTTGCGATCGCAGGATCCTTGAGAGCAGCCGTGTCAGGAGACGGAAGCGCCACCTTCTTGGACAATCAGGATAGAGCCTTGTCCACATTGGGAGACGACTCCCATTTTTCCTGTCGTCAGAGGGGAAAGGATATGCCATAAAAATTCTCTTGGGAATCTGCCACCTTTTGTCAGGCGACTCCCAAGCTTTTTCACAAAGAGCGTTCAGTTCATGAGAGGGGGGAAACTTCACCTCAGGCTTTTTCCCTTTAATAAGCAAACCCTTGTGTCTGGAACAGCAGGTTCGTCAGAGATATGTAAAACATCTTTAATAGCCACAATCATGTACTGAATACTCCTAACTACCCTTGGATGTAAAGTAGCCTCATTGAAATCGACATCAGACTCAGAGTCTGTGTCGGTATCGGTCATCTGGGTAAATGAACGTTTTTGTGACCCTGAGGGGGTCTGTACCTGAGACAAAGCGTCCTCCATGGATTTCCTCCATGTTTGTCTGAGAATCAGATTTATCCAGCCTCTTAGACAATAAAGCCACATTTGCATTCAGTGTACTCAGCATATTCACCCAATCAGCAGTTGGCTGTGCCGACAGAGTCATTCCCAAATCCTTTTCTGCGCCCCCCGGGGAGGAACACTCAGCCTCAGACATGTCGACACGTAGTACCGACACACCCACACCGGCCAAATCAAGGGGACAGACCCACAGGGAAGCCTGTAGAGAGAAACACAGAGGGAGTATGCCAGCTCACACCCCAGCGCCCATATACTACAGTATAAATAATATATGTGGTGTGCGCTGAAACATAAATATAACAAGCACCAAATTGCATGTGCCCCCCCCCCCCCGTTTTGCTCCCTTTTACTTGTGAGGAGCTTGGAGGTCCGGGCCAGCGTCTCTGCAGCGGCTGTGGAGAGAAAAAATGGCGCTGGTGAGCTGTGCGGCTAAGCCCCGCCCCTTCCCGGGGCGCTGTAGTCCCGCTCAAATTTGAATTTATTATACTGGCGGGGGTATTGTATACAGTGCCCGAATATGCCTTCTGCCAGTTAAATTGACCCTCAGTAACCTGCTGCCCAGGGCGCTCCCCCCAGCGCCCTGCACCCTGTGAGTGCCGTTGGTAATGTGTGTGGGAGCATGGAGCGCAGCGCTACCGCTGCGCTATACCGTTACTGAAGTCTTCTGCCGTCTGATGTCTTATGTTCTTCTAATACTCACCCGGCTTCTTTCTTCTGGCTTCTGTGAGGGGGGTGACGGCGCGGCTCCGGGAACAAGCAGCTAGGCGCACAAAGTGATCGAACCCTCTGGAGCTAATGGTATCCAGTAGCCTAAGAAGCAGAGCCCTTAACTAAGAAGAAGTAGGTCTGACTTCTCTCCCCTCAGTCCCACGATGCAGGGAGCCTGTAGCCAGCAGGTCTCCCTGAAAATAAAAAAAGCCTAACATAAGTCTTTTCCAGAGAAACGCAGTAGAGCTCCCCTAGTGTGTGTCCAGTCACTCCTGGGCACAGAATCTAACTGAGGTCTGGAAGAGGGGCATAGAGGGAGGAGCCAGTTCACACCCAGTCAAAGTCTTTTTAGTGTGCCCATGTCTCCTGCGGATCCCGTCAATACCCCATGGTCCTTTTGGAGTTCCCAGCATCCTCTAGGACGTAAGAGAAAAAACAATTGTGCAGAGCTGCTAGAGGTTACAAGATCTCTATATGTACCTGACACTGCCAGTTGAGTAGCCCTGGTTTACGATATGGGAGACAAGAAGGGAATGGTTTGCTAATACACAGGTGTCTACATGAGAAATGTGACCACATGATGGATTCTAAATGTCCCAAGTGTGCTCTAGATGTGGGCACCTTTTGGCACATGATTTGGTCCTGTAGGATAGTTAATGCCTTCTGGCAGGATGTACTTAAGATTATGGTTTCCACTGGTATACCTGTTGATGTACTGACCCCCCCGATGTGTGTGCTGGCGTTGGTGGATGAGGAGTTGCTGGATGCCCCCTCCAGACGTTATGTTATCAACCTGTGTGCTCTTGCACAGGTTTCTATAGCCCGGTCGTGGATGGCACCTGCTGGCCCAGATATTGATTCCTGGATTGCTTTAGTGAATACTGCAGTGGCACATGAAAGATTTGTCTATGTGTCCAGGAAAGCCATTACTAAATACTATGCGATATGGGATAGGTGGCTGTCATCACCATATGTTAGGGGTGCCCGCATTGCAATATCTGCGGATGCGAGCTTAGCTTCAACATAATCACCCCGAAGCTACCTGAAGAGACTAGGAAACTGTACTGCTTGCACTATATTGTTATTTACTATATATCTCACCCAAGGCACTACTTCCTATATTTGATATGGTTGTATACAGTAGTTTTGGAATGCTGACATGACTACATACTGTTATTGAAATCCGCTGTATGTTTTTTCTTTATTTATATATGGTTGAAGTGGCATGTCTTCTAGGTCTATTTTCAGATGACGACCGATTATAAATATATGTCTGTGCGCGATATGCTATATGTTGCTTGATATTATTGCCGACAGCAATGCTTTAGGTTTATGTTGTATTTTTGTATTGTAATATAAACAAAAAAGAAAAAAATAAGATTTTACTTACCGATAAATCTATTTCTCGGAGTCCGTAGTGGATGCTGGGGTTCCTGAAAGGACCATGGGGAATAGCGGCTCCGCAGGAGACCGGGCACAAAAAGTAAAGCTTTTCCAGATCAGGTGGTGTGCACTGGCTCCTCCCCCTATGACCCTCCTCCAGACTCCAGTTAGGTACTGTGCCCGGACGAGCGTACACAATAAGGGAGGATTTTGAATCCCGGGTAAGACTCATACCAGCCACACCAATCACACCGTACAACCTGTGATCTAAACCCAGTTAACAGTATGATAACAGCGGAGCCTCTGAAAGATGGCTTCCTTCAACAATAACCCGAATTAGTTAACAATAACTATGTACAATTTATGCAGATAATCCGCACTTGGGATGGGCGCCCAGCATCCACTACGGACTCCGAGAAATAGATTTATCGGTAAGTAAAATCTTATTTTCTCTATCGTCCTAGTGGATGCTGGGGTTCCTGAAAGGACCATGGGGATTATACCAAAGCTCCCAAACGGGCGGGAGAGTGCGGATGACTCTGCAGCACCGAATGAGAGAACTCCAGGTCCTCCTTAGCCAGAGTATCAAATTTGTAAAATTTTACAAACGTGTTCTCCCCTGACCACGTAGCTGCTCGGCAAAGTTGTAATGCCGAGACCCCTCGGGCAGCCGCCCAAGATGAGCCCACCTTCCTTGTGGAGTGGGCCTTTACAGATTTAGGCTGTGGCAGGCCTGCCACAGAATGTGCAAGTTGGATTGTGCTACAGATCCAACGAGCAATCGTCTGCTTAGACGCAGGAGCACCCATCTTGTTGGGTGCATACAATATAAACAACGAGTCAGATTTTCTGACTCCAGCTGTCCTTGCAATATATATTTTTAATGCTCTGACAACGTCCAGTAACTTGGAGTCCTCCAAGTCACTTGTAGCCGCAGGCACTACAATAGGCTGGTTCAGATGAAATGCTGACACCACCTTAGGGAGAAAATGCGGACGAGTCCGCAGTTCTGCCCTGTCCGAATGGAAAATCAGATATGGGCTTTTGTAAGATAAAGCTGCCAATTCTGATACTCTCCTGGCAGAAGCCAGGGCTAGAAGCATGGTCACTTTCCAAGTGAGATATTTCAAATCCACCTTTTTTAGTGGTTCAAACCAATGAGATTTTAGAAAGTCCAAAACCACATTGAGATCCCACGGTGCCACTGGAGGCACCACAGGAGGCTGTATATGCAGCACTCCCTTAACAAAGGTCTGGACTTCAGGGACTGAAGCCAATTCTTTTTGAAAGAAAATCGACAGGGCCGAAATTTGAACCTTAATAGATCCCAATTTGAGACCCATAGACAATCCTGATTGCAGGAAATGTAGGAATCGACCCAGTTGAAATTCCTCCGTCGGAGCACTCCGATCTTCGCACCACGCAACATATTTTCGCCAAATTCGGTGATAATGTTGCACGGTTACTTCCTTCCTTGCTTTAATCAAAGTAGGAATGACTTCTTCCGGCATGCCTTTTTCCTTTAGGATCCGGCGTTCAACCGCCATGCCGTCAAACGCAGCCGCGGTAAGTCTTGAAACAGACAGGGACCCTGCTGAAGCAAGTCCCTCCTTAGAGGTAGAGGCCACGGATCTTCCGTGATCATCTCTTGAAGTTCCGGGTACCAAGTCCTTCTTGGCCAATCCGGAACCACTAGTATCGTTCTTACGCCTCTTTGCCGTATAATTCTCAATACTTTTGGTATGAGAGGCAGAGGAGGAAACACATACACCGACTGGTACACCCAAGGCGTTACCAGCGCGTCCACAGCTATTGCCTGCGGATCTCTTGACCTGGCGCAATACCTGTCCAGTTTTTTGTTGAGGCGAGACGCCATCATGTCCACCATTGGTCTTTCCCAACGGGTTACCAGCATGTGGAAGACTTCTGGATGAAGTCCCCACTCTCCCGGGTGAAGATCGTGTCTGCTGAGGAAGTCTGCTTCCCAGTTGTCCACTCCCGGGATGAACACTGCTGACAGTGCTATCACATGATTCTCTGCCCAGCGAAGAATCCTTGCAGCTTCTGCCATTGCACTCCTGCTTCTTGTGCCGCCCTGTCTGTTCACATGGGCGACTGCCGTGATGTTGTCCGACTGGATCAACACCGGTTTTCCCTGAAGCAGAGGTTCTGCCTGGCTTAGAGCATTGTATATTGCTCTTAGTTCCAGAATGTTTATGTGAAGAGACGTTTCCAGACTCGTCCATACTCCCTGGAAGTTTCTTCCTTGTGTGACTGCTCCCCAGCCTCTCAGGCTGGCGTCCGTGGTCACCAGGATCCAATCCTGTATGCCGAATCTGCGGCCCTCCAATAGATGAGGACTCTGCAACCACCACAGAAGAGACACCCTTGTCCTTGGAGACAGGGTTATCCGTAGGTGCATCTGAAGATGCGACCCTGACCATTTGTCCAACAGATCCCTTTGGAAAATTCTTGCGTGGAATCTGCCGAATGGAATTGCTTCGTAAGAAGCCACCATTTTTCCCAGGACTCTTGTGCATTGATGTACAGACACCTTTCCTGGTTTTAGGAGGTTCCTGACAAGCTCGGATAACTCCTTGGCTTTTTCCTCCGGGAGAAAAACCTTTTTCTGAACCGTGTCCAGAATCATCCCTAGGAACAGCAGACGAGTTGTCGGCATTAACTGGGATTTTGGAATATTCAGAATCCACCCGTGCTGTTTTAGCACTTCTTGAGACAGTGCTAATCCCATCTCTAGCTGTTCTCTGGACCTTGCCCTTATTAGGAGATCGTCCAAGTATGGGATAATTAATATGCCTTTTCTTCGAAGAAGAATCATCATCTCGGCCATTACCTTTGTAAAGATCCGAGGTGCCGTGGACAATCCGAACGGCAGCGTCTGAAACTGATAGTGACAGTTTTGTACAACGAACCTGAGGTACCCCTGGTGTGAGGGGTAAATTGGAACGTGGAGATACGCATCCTTGATGTCCAAGGATACCATAAAGTCCCCCTCTTCCAGGTTCGCTATCACTGCTCTGAGTGACTCCATCTTGAACTTGAACTTCTTTATGTACAGGTTCAAGGACTTCAGATTTAGAATAGGCCTTACCGAGCCATCCGGCTTCGGTACCACAAAAAGAGTGGAATAATACCCCTTCCCTTGTTGTAGAAGAGGTACCTTGACTATCACCTGCTGAGAGTACAGCTTGTGAATGGCTTCCAAAACCGTCTCCCTTTCGGAGGGGGACGTTGGTAAAGCAGACTTCAGGAAACGGCGAGGTGGATCTGTCTCTAATTCCAACCTGTACCCTTGAGATATTATCTGCAGGATCCAGGGATCTACCTGCGAGTGAGCCCACTGCGCGCTGTAATTTTTGAGACGACCGCCCACCGTCCCCGAGTCCGCTTGAGAAGCCCCAGCGTCATGCTGAGGCTTTTGTAGAAGCCGGGGAGGGCTTCTGTTCCTGGGAAGGAGCTGCGTGTTGCTGTCTCTTCCCTCGACCTCTGCCTCGTGGCAGATATGAATAGCCCTTTGCTCTCTTATTTTTAAAGGAACAAAAGGGCTGCGGTTGAAAAGTCGGTGCCTTTTTCTGTTGGGGAGTGACTTGAGGTAGAAAGGTGGATTTCCCGGCTGTAGCCGTGGCCACCAAATCTGATAGACCGACTCCAAATAACTCCTCCCCTTTATACGGCAAAACTTCCATATGCCGTTTTGAATCCGCATCGCCTGTCCACTGTCGCGTCCATAAAGCTCTTCTGGCCGAAATGGACATAGCACTTACCCGTGATGCCAGTGTGCAGATATCCCTCTGTGCATCACGCATATAAAGAAATGCATCCTTTATTTGTTCTAACGACAGTAAAATATTGTCCCTGTCCAGGGTATCAATATTTTCAATCAGGGACTCTGACCAAACTACCCCAGCACTGCCCATCCAGGCAGTCGCTACAGCTGGTCGTAGTATAACACCTGCATGTGTGTATATACTTTTTTGGATATTTTCCATCCTCCTATCTGATGGATCTTTAAGTGCGGCCGTCTCAGGAGAGGGTAACGCCACTTGTTTAGATAAGCGTGTTAGCGCCTTGTCCACCCTAGGAGGTGTTTCCCAGCGCTCCCTAACCTCTGGCGGGAAAGGGTATAATGCCAATAATTTCTTTGAAATTATCAGCTTTTTATCAGGGGCAACCCACGCTTCATTACACACGTCATTTAATTCTTCTGATTCAGGAAAAACTATAGGTAGTTTTTTCACACCCCACATAATACCCTGTTTAGTGGTACCTGTAGTATCAGCTAAATGTAACGCCTCCTTCATTGCCAAAATCATATAACGTGTGGCCCTACTGGAAAATACGGTTGATTCGTCACCGTCACCACTGGAGTCAGTGCCTGCGTCTGGGTCTGTGTCGACCGACTGAGGCAAAGGGCGTTTCACAGCCCCTGACGGTGTTTGAGTCGCCTGGACAGGCACTAATTGATTGTCCGGCCGCCTCATGTCGTCAAACGACTGCTTTAGCGTGTTGACACTATCCCGTAGTTCCATAAATAAAGGCATCCATTCTGGTGTCGACTCCCTAGGGGGTGACATCCTCATATTTGGCAATTGCTCCGCCTCCACACCAATATCGTCCTCATACATGTCGACACACACGTACCGACACACAGCAGACACACAGGGAATGCTCCTAACGAAGACAGGACCCACTAGCCCTTTGGGGAGACAGAGGGAGAGTTTGCCAGCACACACCAAAAGCGCTATATATATATCAGGGATAGCCTTATAATAAGTGCTCCCTTATAGCTGCTTTGTTATATCAAAATATCGCCATAAATTTGCCCCCCCCTCTCTGTTTTACCCTGTTTCTGTAGTGCAGTGCAGGGGAGAGACTTGGGAGCCGTCCTGACCAGCGGAGCTGTGAGAGGAAATGGCGCCGTGTGCTGAGGAGATAGGCCCCGCCCCTTTTCTGGCGGGCTCGTCTCCCGCTATTTAGAGAAATCAGGCAGGGGTTAAATATCTCCATATAGCCTCTAGGGGCTATATGTGAGGTATTTTTAGCCTTTATATAGGTTACATTTGCCTCCCAGGGCGCCCCCCCCCAGCGCCCTGCACCCTCAGTGACCGCGTGTGAAGTGTGCTGAGAGGAAAATGGCGCACAGCTGCAGTGCTGTGCGCTACCTTTAGAAGACTGCAGGAGTCTTCAGCCGCCGATTCTGGACCTCTTCTGACTTCAGCATCTGCAAGGGGGCCGGCGGCGCGGCTCCGGTGACCATCCAGGCTGTACCTGTGATCGTCCCTCTGGAGCTTGATGTCCAGTAGCCAAGAAGCCAATCCATCCTGCACGCAGGTGAGTTGACTCCTTCTCCCCTCAGTCCCTCGCTGCAGTGATCCTGTTGCCAGCAGGAATCACTGTAAAATAAAAAACCTAGCTAAACTTTTTCTAAGCAGCTCTTTAGGAGAGCCACCTAGATTGCACCCTTCTCGGCCGGGCACAAAAATCTAACTGGAGTCTGGAGGAGGGTCATAGGGGGAGGAGCCAGTGCACACCACCTGATCTGGAAAAGCTTTACTTTTTGTGCCCTGTCTCCTGCGGAGCCGCTATTCCCCATGGTCCTTTCAGGAACCCCAGCATCCACTAGGACGATAGAGAAACTTTCAATAAAAATTGTTGAATTTAAAAAAAAAAAGAAATGTGACCACATGAGCAGATACCGAACTCACCGTCTGGTTGTTATTCTTTTCCCATTAACAACTGTGGTTGTGGTGGACATCGAGGCAACATTCCCAGCCATTCCAAATCCATCACTTCCAAAAGACGAAAAGGATGAGAAAACTGTGAAGAGAAATTCACCAGTGGGATTATTAACATGGCAGGATTCAAAGGGGACAAAAAATTGATAGGCCCCATAAACAAAAATCTAAAAATATGGAAAGTCACAAAACATCAACCGGCAGTGATAATGAAAGTGAATTCTTGCAAATATACAAACCAGTAAGTATAAGGGGCTTATTTTTATAAAATTATTCAGAAATCTCCTGTAAAAAGCTAGCTAACGCTGCAGACCGAGGGCTCTATTAATGTCAATGGGGCTGCAGTCTCACCTCTATGTACCAAATGCCATAAAACTAAGCATTTCGGAGTTTGGTCCCTTTTAGTAGGTCATCTTCAGATCGCGGAAAACGCTTAATGTGTTTTGAGGTGTTCTTACAGGAGAAAGATCAAACTATTCCCCTCCCTCAGCCTCTGTCCAGCTCCCAAATATGACATGGGTGCTAATTCGGATGTGATTGGAGTTGCTATCGCTGCTGTTTACATAGAAGCAGAAGCAAGAGCACTAATATGGTAATGCAGCAGGAGGCATCAAACTTCCTGCTGCATTACCGATCCGAGCTGCATCCTAGGACGCAGTATCGGATCTTCCATGGCACCATTGGCAGGCTGAGTGATACATGGAGTCGCGCGAGCCAGCTGCCACACCTGCTATCTAGAGGCAAGGAAGTCTCCATGTACAGACGGAGATCCTGGCCTCTTCCCTCCCTGCGCTAAGTACCAATAATTGTTGCTGAATTTAACACTACTCCAACAACAGCTGAATAATCTCCACCGTGCGCATTTGGGAAAGATTCCTCTGATTTCCCGGAAATATAACACACAGGGACAGTAGTTAGAGCTACCACTGTCCCTTCAAGTTACATTTAGCACATTGTGGGGATAATTATGTAAAAAATGATTATCCCCACGACAATGTACAATAATAAAATAAAATGTAAATAGAAAAAAAATTTGCACATTTTTGTAAAGTAGTACTTTTTTTTATATGTTTCAATATAATAAAATAGTCCAAACTAGGCTTACCTCTGCTACTTGGAAAAAAATCTGACAATGGTGCAGAGTGTGTGTGACGCCTTTCTTCACCACCCATCCCAGGGAACAAACTGTCATCACCTTAAAATAAAGACATAGCTGTAATGGCTGTTCCGGAACACAGCACTCAGAGTATGGTTATGATTAAATCTGGCTACTGGCTGTTACTGCTTCTACCTTGTTTTTGTGTTACACTACATTTGATGCAATTCCTGCCTCGAGGTGGTCCATACCACTGATGAGGCCTGCTTTACTATTATTAGCTCAAGTTATTCTATTTCAAATGCACATTTAACTACATACATTTTTGTTGAAAGCCACTACAAACTGGGTGGAAAAACAGCAGCTCATTGTTTTTTGTACTGCAGGATCATGAGCGCTTACAGTCTAGGGAGCTTGGAGTATAACTGGGAGGTGAACTCGAAGAGACAAGACAGAAGTTAGGGTGGGGTCATAAAGGGAAGCAATCTAGTCAGTGATAGAAAAAGAGAGTTATGGTAGACTTATCATTGTTAACGCTCTTTCTGCAAGGTACATTGGGTTCCACAGGGAAATATTGGGGTGTAGAGTGGATCTTAATACAGAGGCACCAACAGGCTAAAGATTTAGGCTGTCCCAGGATGCATTGGAGCCTCCTCTAGGCACTGTGAGCTCAGTTTCATTAACCAGTACAATGCAGGAGCAGGTAAGAGAGAAGGTAGAGGTTAGTCACATAGAACCACATTCTCACGACAGGAAAAGGGACCAGCGGCTAATGCCATACAAACCCATAGAGGCTAGGTGCGTCAGGATGGGTGTCCTGTGGAACCCAATGTACCCCACAGAAAGAGAGTTAACAATGGTACAGTAAGTCTACCATAACTCTCCTTTTCTACATTATGTTACATTGGTTTTCACAGGGAAACATCGGGGATGTTCTAAAGCAGTTCCTCAGGGAAGGGATGCGCCTTAGCGGGTATGAGAACCTGGCGTCCAAAGGAAACATCCTGGGAGGCGTAAGTATCAAAGGCATACAACCTAATAAAAGTGTTCACAGAGGACCACATAGCCGCCTTGCACAATTGTTCTGCGGACGTGCCACGGCGAACCGCCCAAGAAGGTCCAAAAGACTGAGTAGAAAGGGCATTAATAGCAGCAGGAGCTGGGAGTCCAGCCTGCGCATAAGCTTGTGCAATCAGCATTCTAATCCATCCGGCCAAGATTTGCTTATTCGCAGGCCAGCCACGTTTGTGAAAACCAAACAAGACAAAAAGGGAGTCTGACCTCCTTATGGAGGCAGTCCTCTCTACATATATACGGAGAGCCCGTACCACATCCAAAGACAGCTCAGTGTCTGAAAAAACACAGGCGTGGCTGGGCGTGTGTATGACGTCAAATCCGGACACGAATAGGCTGAAGTGATCACAAGAACTGAGTAGGTTCAGAGCTACTCAGAAACTGCACAAACTGTTTTTGCAGAGCTCGGCTGCACGTGCGTTCGCACTTCTGCTAAGCTAAAATACACTCCCCAGTGGGCGGCGGCATAGCGTTTGTACGGCTGCTAAAACTAGCCAGCGAGCGATCAACTCGGAATGACCCCCATAGGCCGGAACCACGATCTTTTGGTTAACGTAAAAAGATGGCACCACCTTAGGTAAATAACCTGGGCGAGTTCTAACAACTGCCTGGTCACGATTAAATATTAGAAAGGGTGGACGGCAGGACAACGCGCCCAAGTCCGACACCCTTCTAGCAGAGGTAATAGCCAGTAAAAACAAGACCTTGGCCGTGAGACATTTAAGGTCCACCGTCTCAAGAGGTTCAAATGGAGACTCTTGCAGGGCATTAGGCATTAAAGACAACAGTCAGTTCCCATGGAGCCACAGGAGGGACATAGGGAGGCTGAATCCGTAAGACACCCTGAGTGAATATTTGAACGTCAGGTATAGACGTAATTTTTCTCTAAAACCGTACAGACAATGAACCTTGAGGGAGGCCAGACGAAGGCCTAAGTCCAGGCCTCTTCGCAGAAAAGCCAAAATTCTGGAAGTTTCTAAATCTGTATGCATCATAATTCTTATCAGCACACCAAGTGAAGTAAGAATTCCAGACCCTGTAATAAATCCGTGCAGCAGCCGGTTTACAGGCTTTTAACATAGTTTGGATCACCGCGTCAGAGAATACTTTGGCTCTCAGGAGTGATGCTTCAAGAGCCACGCCATTGAAGCCAGCCTGGCCAGGTCTGGATAAAAGACAAGGGCCCTGTACGAGGAGGTCTGGGAGCTGAGGAAGTAGAAGAGGACGCTCTATCGATAGACCCTGCAGGTCTGTGAACCAATGCCGTCTGGGCCACGCTGGAGCGACTAGAAGTAGAAATCCTTCTTCTTGCTTGAACTTCCGCAGGACCCTGGGCAGGAGTGACACTGGAGGGAACACGTAGGGCAGCCGAAAGTTCCATGGAATTGCCAGTGCGTCCACAAACGCTGCTTGAGGATCCCTGGTCCTTGATGCGAAGAACGGAACCTTGTGATTGTGTTGAGACGCCATCAGGTCTACGTCTGGAGGTCCCACTTGTCCACTAGGAGTCTAAAGACTTCTGGATGAAGACTCCACTCTCCAGCGTGCAAATCCTGGCGACCATCAAAGTATTTTTGACACTTCCATCATAGCCATGCAGCTTTGAGTGCCGCCCTGATGGTTTATGTATGCCATCGTAGCGGCATTCTCTGACCGTACTTGAACCGGCTTGTTCTGTACCAGAGGCAGGGCAAGAGTCAATGGATTGAACACCGCCCGCAACTCCCAGAATGTTTATTAGGAGTAGTGACTCCTCCTTGGTCCAGCGACCCTGAAAAGAGTGTTGCTCCAGCACCACACCCCATCCCCTCAGACTTGCGTCTGTTGTCAGCAGGACCCAGTCGGGGATCCAGAAGGGACTGCCCCTGCTCGATTGCTGGTCCTGCAACAGACGAACCTCCGGAGTCAAAGTGATCATGTGAGATCTGATCCGATGAGGTAGGCCATCCCACTTGGAAAGGATTAACCTCTGCAGAGGACGAGAATGAAATTGAGCGTACTCTACCATGTCGAATGCCGACAACATCAGGCCAAGTACTTGCAGCGCCGAATGTATCGACACTCTGGGGCGACAAAGGAAGCATCTTATCCTGTCTTGAAGTCTCAGGACTTTTTCTGGAGACAGAAACAGTCGTTGACTGTGTGTCCAGGAGTGCCCCCAGATGCACCATGATCTGAGCTGGGATCAGCGAGGATTTCTTCCAATTGATGAGCCACCCATTAGCTTGTAGGAAGCTTACTGTCAAGTTGCAGATGGCTGAGGAGGACATTGTGGGAGTTTGCCAGAATCAGTAAGTCGTCCAGATACGGCAGGATCCTGACTCCCTGGCGATGGAGATGGGCCGTCATTACGGCCATGACTTTGGTGAACATCTGAGGAGCCGTAGCCAGTCCAAATGGTAGAGCCAGGAACTGATAGTGGAGGTTGCAAACCGCAGATACAGCTGATGCGACATGGCAATAGGTATATGCAGGTACGCATCCTGTATATCCAAAATACAGAGAATAGAGCGCTTGAAATTATACTAAATATGTGCACGCAAAACCTGTAAATGAATAAAAATGTAAAATAATGTTTGCAGCTCTTTTTAGATAAATTGTTGTTTGTGAAGGAGCGGGTCCCAATTAGTGTCGATTAGAGTTTATTAGTATAGCTACCTTTCCCTATCTAATAGTTCCTGTGGTTCGTTCTTGTCAGCAGGTGTCGCGCTTACTGCTGCCGCTGTCATGGACATATGTAGGATTTCTTTCCACTGGTACCCGGTTCATGCAGACACACATGCTGCCGCCTGGTTCCCCTTCTCAGTAAGTCTCTGTGCGCCTGTATATCCAGGGATACCATATAGTCTCCGGGTTCCACAGCCAGTACAACTGTGCACAGTGTTTCCATACGGAACTTGAACACTCTCACAAACTTGTTCAGTGATTTCAGGTTGAGCATAGGCCGGAAAGAACCACTGGGTTTCGGAACTGGAAACAGGGTCGAGTAGTAACCTCTGCCTCTCTGGCCCAGAGGAGCCGGCACTACCACTCCTGTATTCAGGAGGGACCCCACAACCTTTTGTAGAGCTTGCGCCTTTAACGGATCTGTTAAACTAGCGAGGGGGACAGCTCTTGAAGGAGACTGCGTACCCGTGAGAGACAACGTCCCGCACCCATGCGTCTGAAGTGGTCTTTAACCAGACCTGGGTGAACTGCAGAAGTCGGCCTCCCACCCTGGGGTCTCCCAGGGAGGAAGCCGCCCCGTCATGCGGCAGACTTGTCTGGTTTAGAAGCAGACTGACGGTCCGCCCAGGACTGCTTTGCCTTAGGCTTAGTGGATTTGGAAACACAAGATTGTCTTGGGTATGCCTGACCTTTTGCTTTCCCTTGTGGCTGAAAGGAACGAAAAGTGGTACCTTTATCCTTCTGTGCAGAAGGATTAGTATTTGGGAGAAAGGCAGTCTTAGCAGCCGCCAATTCAGACACAATTTTATTTAAGTCTTCCCCAAACAAAATGTCCCCCTTAAAGAGGAGTACCTCCAAGGTCTTTTTGGAGTCTACGATCACCTTCCATTATCTTAACCACACAATACGGCGAGCCAGGAAAGACGTAGTCGACGCCTTGGCTGCCAACACACCCGCCTCAGAGGACGCCTCCTGAATGTAATAGGTGGCGGTGGTAATATGAGACAGGCATTGTCTGGCATTGTCAGATATACCCTCGGGCAGCTCTTTCTCTAATGCCTGAACCCATGCTTCCATTCCTTTTGCAGCCCAAGAGGCCGCAATTGTAGGTCTATGTACAGCACCAGTAAGGGAGTAAATAGATTTCAGGCATCCCTCCACACGCTTATCTGTCGGTTCCTTTAGTGAAGTGACAGGCGAAGTGGGTGACACCACTAGGCGGGTGACATGAGAAACCACCGGCTGTGAATTTCCCCACTTGTCACATAACTCTGCAGGGAGAGGATAGCGAGCCATGGTCCGTTAAGACAGAGGGAATTTCTTCCCTGGATTAGACCAGGGCTCCTGCCTGTTGGCCACCAAATGGTCAGAATGGGGTAATAGATTTTTAACCACCTTCTGCCGTTTAAACATTTCAGTTTTCTTAGCCACAGTAGTGGAATCCTCATCATCAGTGATTTGTAGGATTTGCTTAATAGCAACCACAAGGCAGGGACATCAATTTGCAATGGAGAATCCTCGTCAGAAACACCTGATTCAGTGTCTGACAGGACAGTATGCTCCCCCTTCTCTTCAGATGAAACATCTGAGAGATTAGTGGATTGTGAGGAGGAAGCAGCCCGCTTAGATGACTCAGACACGAGAGTGACCTGGAGTAGATTTTTGCCTGACCAAGGAATGATATAATTGCTGCAACTATGTTAGACAAATTTTCCGCTCAAGGCGGATTAACCATAGTGACAATTTGTGGCTGTAATGGCACAGGTGGTCTCAAAGGGGGCGTAAGGTGTTCCACAAGAGTACCCAGTAGGTTTGTGAATGCAGCCCAGGGTGGCTCCTGATTGGTTACAGGAGCTGCGGACTGACTGGGAGATGTATGACACATAGTACACAGACCTTCATACACAGCTTCCCCATCTGGTAAATCTTTGGCGCATGTTCTGCATGATGCAGGAGCATCCACAGACTTACTGCCCTTCTTGCTAGACATTGTACACAAATGCAACAACAGAGCTACTTAGTACGATAAAGTCAGAGTACAATACCTGCGAATAAATCCGTTAGTATGTGACTGTAGACACAGTACACAACACTAGCGATTAAGGCCCTCATTCCGAGTTGTTGGCTCGCTAGCTGCTTTTAGCAGCATTGCACACGCTAAGCCGCCGCCCTCTGGGATTGTATCTTAGCATAGCAGAATTGCGAACGAAAGATTCGCAAAATTGCGAATATAAAATTCTTAGCAGTTTCTGAGTAGCTCGACACTTACTCTGCCACTTCGATCAGTTCAGTCAGTTTCGTTCCTGGTTTGACGTCACAAACACACCCAGCGTTCGCCCAGGCACTCCCCCATTTCTCCAGCCACTCACGCGTTTTTCCCAGAAACGGCAGCGTTTTTTCACACACACCCATAAAACGTCCAGTTTCCGCCCAGAAACACCCACTTCCTGTCAATCACACTCCGATCACCAGAACGAAGAAAAATCCTTGTAATGCCGTGAGTAAAATACCTAACTTTTGAGTAAAATAACTAAGCGCATGCGCTCTACGAACATTGCGCATGCGCAGTAAGCGACTAATCGCAATATAGCGAAATTCGGCAGCGAGCGAACAACTCGGAATGAGGGCCTAAATCCGGTATTATGTGACTGAGTACACAGTAGAATACACGTAATGGGTAAATACTGTGACGCACTATATATATATATATATATATATATATCAAAATAGAAGAAGAAGGACTGCGGCACTCTGGGTCGTTTTGAAAAAAATAGCTGTATTAAATGCAATACACCAGGATGTATTGCATTTAATACAGCTATTTTTTTCAAAACGACCCAGAGTGCCGCAGTCCTTCTTCTTCTATTTTGATGTGCATACTTTCTGAGGGCACCGGGGCATTGTACAACTCTTTATACCAAGGGAGTGCCGGGCTGTTGTTACCAATATATATATATATATATATATATATATATACATACATACATACATACATACATACATACATATACACACACACACACACACACACACACACACACAGCTCAAAAAAAATAAGATTTTACTTACCGGTAAATCTATTTCTCGTAGTCCGTAGTGGATGCTGGGGACTCCTTAAGGACCATGGGGAATAGACGGGCTCCGCAGGAGACATGGGCACTTTAAGAAAGAATTTGGATTCTGGTGTGCTCTGGCTCCTCCCTCTATGCCCCTCCTCCAGACCTCAGTTAGAGAAACTGTGCCCGGAAGAGCTGACAGTACATGGAAAGGATTTTGGGAATCCAGGGTACGACTCATACCAGCCACACCAATCACACCGTGTAACTTGTGATAACTTTACCCAGTTAACAGTATGAACAATCACAGAGCATCAGATAAACTCTGATGCAACTATAACATAACCCTTATTTAAGCAATAACTATATACAAGCATTGCAGAAGAAGTCCGCACTTGGGACGGGCGCCCAGCATCCACTACGGACTACGAGAAAATAAGAATTTACTCACCGGTAATTCTATTTCTCGTAGTCCGTAGTGGATGCTGGGAACTCCGTAAGGACCATGGGGAATAGCGGGCTCCGAAGGAGGCTGGGCACTCTAGAAAGATTTATGACTACCTGGTGTGCACTGGCTCCTCCCACTATGACCCTCCTCCAAGCCTCAGTTAGGACACTGTGCCCGGACGAGCTGACATAATAAGGAAGGATTTTGAATCCCGGGTAAGACTCATACCAGCCACACCAATCACACCGTACAACTCGTGATACTATATCCAGTTTGACAGTATGAAAACAACTGAGCCTCTCAACAGATGGCTCAACAATAACCCTTTAGTTAGCAATAACTATTTACAAGTATTGCAGACAATCCACACTTGGGATGGGCGCCCAGCATCCACTACGGACTACGAGAAATAGAATTACCGGTGAGTAAATTCTTATTTTCTCTGACGTCCTAGTGGATGCTGGGAACTCCGTAAGGACCATGGGGATTATACCAAAGCTCCCAAACGGGCGGGAGAGTGCGGATGACTCTGCAGCACCGAATGAGAGAACTCCAGGTCTTCCTCAGCCAGGGTATCAAATTTGTAGAATTTTGCAAACGTGTTTGCCCCTGACCAAGTAGCTGCTCGGCAAAGTTGTAAAGCCGAGACCCCTCGGGCAGCCGCCCAAGATGAGCCCACCTTCCTTGTGGAATGGGCATTTACAGATTTTGGCTGTGGCAGGCCTGCCACAGAATGTGCAAGCTGAATTGTACTACAAATCCAGCGAGCAATAGTCTGCTTAGAAGCAGGAGCACCCAGCTTGTTGGGTGCATACAGGATAAACAGCGAGTCAGATTTTCTTACTCCAGCCGTCCTGGAAACATATATTTTCAGGGCCCTGACAACGTCTAGCAACTTGGAGTCCTCCAAATCCCTAGTAGCCGCAGGCACCACAATAGGCTGGTTCAGGTGAAACGCTGACACCACCTTAGGGAGAAACTGGGGACGAGTCCTCAATTCTGCCCTATCCATATGGAAAATCAGATAAGGGCTTTTACATGATAAAGCCGCCAATTCTGATACTCGCCTGGCTGAAGCCAAGGCCAGTAACATGACCACTTTCCACGTGAGATATTTCAGATCCACGGTTTTTAGTGGCTCAAACCAATGTGATTTTAAGAAACTCAACACCACGTTGAGATCCCAAGGTGCCACAGGAGGCACAAACGGGGGCTGAATATGCAGCACTCCTTTCACAAATGTCTGAACTTCAGGTACTGAAGCTAGTTCTTTTTGAAAGAAAATCGACAGAGCCGAGATCTGTACTTTAATGGAGCCTAGTTTTAGGCCCATATTCACTCCTGCTAGCAGGAAATGCAGAAATCGACCTAGTTGAAATTCCTCTATTGGGGCCTTTTCGGCCTCACACCATGCAACATATTTCCGCCATATGCGGTGATAATGATTTGCCGTAACATCTTTCCTGGCTTTAATAAGCGTAGGAATGACTTCTTCCGGAATACCCTTTTCCTTCAGGATCCGGCGTTCAACCGCCATGCCGTCAAAAGCAGCCGCGGTAAGTCTTGGAACAGACAGGGCCCCTGCTGTAGCAGGTCTTGTCTGAGCGGCAGAGGCCACGGGTCCTCTGAGATCATCTCTTGAAGTTCCGGGTACCATGCTCGTCTTGGCCAATCCGGAACCACGAGAATTGTGTTTACTCCTCGCTTTCTTATTATTCTCAATACCTTTGGTATGAGAGGCAGAGGAGGGAACACATAAACCGACTGGTACACCCACGGTGTCACTAGAGCGTCCACAGCTATCGCCTGAGGGTCCCTTGACCTGGCGCAATATCTTTTTAACTTTTTGTTGAGGCGGGACGCCATCATGTCCACCTGTGGTTTTTCCCAACGGTTTACCAGCATCTGGAAGACTTCTGGATGAAGTCCCCACTCTCCCGGGTGGAGGTCGTGTCTGCTGAGGAAGTCTGCTTCCCAGTTGTCCACTCCCGGAATGAACACTGCTGACAGTGCTAGTACATGATTCTCCGCCCATCGGAGAATTCTTGTGGCTTCTGCCATTGCCATCCTGCTTCTTGTGCCGCCCTGTCGATTTACATGGGCGACTGCCGTGATGTTGTCTGACTGGATCAGCAGCGGCTGGTGTAGGAGCAGGGATTTTGCTCGACTTAGGGCATTGTAAATGGCCCTTAGTTCCAGAATATTTATGTGAAGGGAAGTCTCCTGACTCGACCATAGTCCTTGGAAGTTTCTTCCCCGTGTGACTGCCCCCCAGCCTCGAAGGCTGGCATCCGTGGTCACCAGGACCCAGTCCTGTATGCCGAACCTGCGGCCCTCTAGAAGATGGGCACTCTGCAGCCACCACAGTAGAGACACCCTGGTTCTTGGAGACAGGGTTATTAAGCGATGTATCTGAAGATGCGATCCGGACCATTTGTCCAACAGGTCCCACTGAAAGATTCTGGCATGGAACCTGCCGCAGGGAATTGCTTCGTAAGAAGCTACCATCTTTCCCAGGACCCGCGTGCAGTGATGCACCGATACCTGTTTTGGTTTCAGGAGGTCTCTGACTAGAGATGACAACTCCCTGGCTTTCTCCTCCGGGAGAAACACTTTTTTCTGGACTGTATCCAGAATCATACCCAGGAACAGTAGACGTGTCGTCGGAACCAGCTGTGACTTTGGGATATTCAGAATCCAGCCGTGCTGGTGCAGCACTTCCTGAGATAGTGCTACTCCCACCAACAACTGTTCCTTGGACCTCGCCTTTATTAGGAGATTGTCCAAGTACGGGATAATTAAAACTCCCTTTTTTCGAAGGAGTATCATCATTTCCGCCATAACCTTGGTAAATACCCTCGGTGCCGTGGACAGTCCAAACGGCAGCGTCTGGAATTGGTAATGGCAATCCTGTACCACAAATCTGAGGTACTCCTGGTGAGGATGGTAAATGGGGACATGCAAGTAAGCATCCTTGATGTCCAGGGATATCATGTAATCCCCCTCGTCCAGGCTTGCAATAACCGCCCTGAGCGATTCCATCTTGAACTTGAATTGTTTTATGTATGTAATCAAGGATTTCAAATTTAAAATGGGTCTCACCGAACCGTCCGGTTTCGGCACCACAAATAGTGTGGAATAGTAACCCCGGCCTTGTTGAAGTAGGGGTACCTTGATTATCACCTGCTGGGAAAACAGCTTGTGAATAGCCGCTAGCACCGCCTCCCTGTCTGAGGGAGCAATCGGCAAGGCAGATTTTAGGAACCGGTGGGGTGGAGACGCCTCGAATTCCAGTTTGTACCCCTGAGATACTATTTGAAGGATCCAGGGATCCACCTGTGAGCGAGCCCACTGATCGCTGAAATTCTTGAGGCGGCCCCCCACCGTACCTGGCTCCGCCTGTGGAGCCCCACCGTCATGCGGCGGACTTGGAAGAAGAAGCGGGGGAGGACTTTTGCTCCTAGGAACCTGCTGTTTGTTGCAGCCTTTTTCCCCTACCTCTGCCTCTGGACAGAAAAGACCCGCCTTTTCCACGCTTGTTTTTCTGGGTCCGAAAGGACTGAACCTGATAAAACGGCGCCTTCTTAGGCTGTGAGGGGACATGGGGTAAAAATGCTGACTTCCCAGACGTTGCTGTGGAAACTAGGTCCGAGAGACCATCCCCAAATAATTCCTCACCCTTATAAGCCAAAACTTCCATGTGCCTTTTAGAATCTGCATCTCCTGTCCACTGGCGAGTCCATAAGCCTCTCCTAGCAGAAATGGACAATGCACTTACTTTAGATGCCAGCCGGCAGATTTCCCTCTGTGCATCTCTCATATATAAGACTGAGTCTTTGATATGGTCTATGGTTAGCAGGATCGTGTCTCTGTCTAGTGTGTCAATATTTTCTGACAGTTTATCTGACCACGCAGCGGCAGCACTGCACATCCATGCCGACGCAATAGCTGGCCTAAGTATAATGCCTGAGTGTGTGTATACAGACTTCAGGATCGCCTCCTGCTTTCTATCAGCAGGTTCCTTGAGGGCGGCCGTATCCGGAGACGGTAGTGCCACCTTTTTAGACAAACGTGTAAGCGCTTTATCCACCCTAGGAGGTGTTTCCCAACGTGACCTATCCTCTGGCGGGAAAGGGAACGCCATTAGTACCTTCTTAGGAATTACCATTTTTTTATCAGGGAAAGCCCACGCTTCTTCACACACTTCATTTAATTCATCTGATGGGGGAAAAACTACGGGTAGTTTTTTCTCCCCAAACATAATACCCTTTTTAGTGGTACCTGTATTTATATCAGAAATGTGTAACACCTCTTTCATTGCCTCAATCATGCAGTGAATGGCCTTAGTGGGCATCAGGTTAGACTCATCGTCGTCGACACTGGTGTCAGTATCAGTGTCGACATCTGCGTCTGCGGTCTGAGGTAGCGGGCGTTTCAGAGCCCCTGATGACCTTTGAGACGCCTGGACAGGCACGAGCTGAGAAGTCGGCTGTCCCACATTTGGCATGTCGTCAAATTTCTTATGTAAGGAGTCTATACGTGCACTCATTTCTTTCCATAAGCTCATCCACTCAGGTGTCTGCCCCGCAGGGGGTGACATCCCTTCTAAAGGTATCTGCTCCGTCTCCACATCATTATCCTCATCAAACATGTCGACACAGCCGTACCGACACACCGCACACACACAGGGAATGCTCTAACAGAGGACAGGACCCACAAAAGCCCTTTGGGGGGACAGAGTGAGAGTATGCCAGCACACACCAGAGCGCTATATAATGCAGGGACTAACTGAGTTATGTCCCCTATAGCTGCTTTTTCTATATAAATGTATACTGCGCCTAAATTTAGTGCCCCCCCTCTCTTTTTTACCCTTTTCTGTAGTGTAGACTGCAGGGGAGATTCAGGGAGCTTCCTTCCAGCGGAGCTGTGAGGGAAAAATGGCGCAAGTGTGCTGAAGGAGATAGCTCCGCCCCTTTTCCACGGACTATTCTCCCGCTTTTTCCTATATTCTGGCAGGGGTATTTTCCACATATATAGCCTCTGGGGCTATATATTGTGGTATTTTTGCCAGCCAAGGTGTTATTATTGCTTCTCAGGGCGCCCCCCCCAGCGCCCTGCACCCTCAGTGACCGGAGTGTGAAGTGTGTGTGAGGAGCAATGGCGCACAGCTGCAGTGCTGTGCGCTACCTTGGTGAAGACGGATGTCTTCTGCCGCCGATTTTCCGGACCTCTTCTTGCTTCTGGCTCTGTAAGGGGGACGGCGGCGCAGCTCCGGGACCGAACACCAAGGCTGGGCCTGCGGTCGATCCCTCTGGAGCTAATGGTGTCCAGTAGCCTAAGAAGCCCAAGCTGGCTGCAAGCAGGCAGGTTCGCTTCTTCTCCCCTTAGTCCCTCGCTGCAGTGAGCCTGTTGCCAGCAGGTCTCACTGAAAATAAAAAACCTAATTTCAATACTTTCTTTCTAAAGGCTCAGGAGAGCCCCTAGTGTGCATCCAACCTCGGCCGGGTACAAAATCTAACTGAGGCTTGGAGGAGGGTCATAGTGGGAGGAGCCAGTGCACACCAGGTAGTCCTAAATCTTTCTAGAGTGCCCAGCCTCCTTCGGAGCCCGCTATTCCCCATGGTCCTTACGGAGTTCCCAGCATCCACTAGGACGTCAGAGAAAATAAGATTTTACTTACCGATAAATCTATTTCTCGTAGTCCGTAGTGGATGCTGGGGACTCCGTCAGGACCATGGGGGATTAGCGGCTCCGCAGGAGACAGGGCACAAAAATAAAGTTTTAGGATCAGGTGGTGTGCACTGGCTCCTCCCCCTATGACCCTCCTCCAAGCCTCAGTTAGGATACTGTGCCCGGACGAGCGTACACAATAAGGAAGGATTTTGAATCCCGGGTAAGACTCATACCAGCCACACCAATCACACCGTAGAACTTGTGATCTGAACCCAGTTAACAGTATGACAACGTAGGAGCCTCTGAACAGACGGCTCACAACAAGAACAACCCGATTTTTTTGTAACAATAACTATGTACAAGTATTGCAGACAATCCGCACTTGGGATGGGCGCCCAGCATCCACTACGGACTACGAGAAATAGATTTATCGGTAAGTAAAATCTTATTTTCTCTAACGTCCTAGTGGATGCTGGGGACTCCGTCAGGACCATGGGGATTATACCAAAGCTCCCAAACGGGCGGGAGAGTGCGGATGACTCTGCAGCACCGAATGAGAGAACTCCAGGTCCTCTTTAGCCAGGGTATCAAATTTGTAGAATTTTACAAACGTGTTCTCCCCCGACCACGTAGCTGCTCGGCAGAGTTGTAATGCCGAGACCCCTCGGGCAGCCGCCCAGGATGAGCCCACCTTCCTTGTGGAATGGGCCTTGACAGATTTAGGCTGTGGCAGGCCTGCCACAGAATGTGCAAGTTGAATTGTGCTACAAATCCAACGAGCAATCGTCTGCTTAGAAGCAGGAGCACCCAGCTTGTTGGGTGCATACAGTATAAACAGGGAGTCAGATTTTCTGACTCCAGCCGTCCTTGAAATATATATTTTCAATGCCCTGACAACGTCCAGCAACTTGGAATCCTCCAAATCGCTAGTAGCCGCAGGCACCACAATAGGCTGGTTCAGGTGAAACGCTGACACCACCTTAGGCAGAAAATGAGGACGCGTCCGCAGTTCTGCCCTGTCCGAATGGAAAATCAGATATGGGCTTTTATACGATAAAGCCGCCAATTCTGACACTCTCCTGGCTGAAGCCAGGGCCAGTAGCATGGTTACCTTCCATGTAAGATATTTCAAATCCGCCGATTTGAGTGGCTCAAACCAATGGGATTTGAGAAAATCCAAAACTACATTAAGGTCCCACGGAGCCACTGGGGGCACAACCGGGGGCTGTATATGTAGTACTCCTTTTACAAAAGTCTGGACTTCAGGAACTGAAGCCAATTCTTTCTGGAAGAAAATCGACAGGGCCGAAATTTGAACCTTAATGGACCCCAACTTGAGGCCCATAGACAATCCTGTTTGCAGGAAATGTAGGAATCGACCCAATTGAAATTCCTCCGTGGGGGCCTTCCTGGCCTCGCACCACGCAACATATTTTCTCCAAATGCGGTGATAATGTTGTGCAGTCACCTCCTTCCTGGCTTTAACCAGTGTAGGAATGACCTCTTCCGGAATGCCTTTTTCCCTTAGAATTCGGCGTTCAACCGCCACGCCGTCAAACGCAGCCGCGGTAAGTCTTGGAATAGACACGGTCCCTGCTGAATCAGGTCCCGTCTTAGAGGTAGAGGCCACGGATCTTCCGTGAGCATCTCCTGAAGTTCCGGGTACCAAGTTCTTCTTGGCCAATCCGAAGCCACGAGTATCGTTCTTACTCCCCTTTGCCGTATAATTCTCAGTACTTTGGGTATGAGAGGCAGAGGAGGAAACACATACACTGACTGGAACACCCACGGTGTTACCAGAGCGTCCACAGCTATTGCCTGAGGGTCTCTTGACCTGGCGCAATACCTGTCCAGTTTTTTGTTGAGGCGAGACGCCATCATATCCACCTTTGGTTTTTCCCAACGGTTCACAATCATGTGGAAGACTTCTGGATGAAGTCCCCACTCTCCCGGGTGTAGATCGTGTCTGCTGAGGAAGTCTGCTTCCCAGTTGTCCACTCCCGGAATGAACACTGCTGACAGTGCTATCACATGATCTTCCGCCCAGCGAAGAATCCTTGCAGCTTCTGCCATTGCTCTCCTGCTTCTTGTGCCGCCCTGTCTGTTTATGTGGGCGACTGCCGTGATGTTGTCCGACTGGATCAACACCGGCTGACCCTGAAGCAGGGGTTTTGCCAGGCTTAGAGCATTGTAAATCGCTCTTAGCTCCAGTATATTTATGTGAAGAGACATCTCCAGGCTTGACCATACTCCCTGGAAGTTTCTTCCCTGTGTGACCGCTCCCCAGCCTCTCAGACTGGCATCCGTGGTCACCAGGACCCAGTCCTGTATGCCGAATCTGCGGCCTTCTAACAGATGAGCACTCTGCAACCACCACAGAAGAGACACCCTTGTCCGTGGCGATAAGGTTATCCGCTGATGCATCTGCAGATGCGACCCGGACCATTTGTCCAGCAGATCCCACTGAAAAGTTCGTGCGTGGAATCTGCCGAATGGGATTGCTTCGTAAGAAGCCACCATCTTTCCCAGGACTCTTGTGCATTGATGCACAGACACTTTTCCTGGTTTTAGGAGGTTCCTGACAAGTTCGGATAACTCCTTGGCTTTCTCCTCCGGAAGAAACACCTTTTTCTGAACCGTGTCCAGAATCATTCCCAGGAACAGCAGACGTGTTGTCGGGGTCAACTGAGATTTTGGAAAATTCAGAATCCACCCGTGTTGTTGCAGCACTACTTGGGTTAGTGCTACTCCGTCCTCCAGCTGTTCTCTGGACCTTGCCCTTATCAGGAGATCGTCCAAGTAATGGATAATTAATACGCCTCTTCTTCGCAGAAGAATCATCATTTCGGCCATTACCTTGGTAAAGACCCGAGGTGCCGTGGACAATCCAAACGGCAGCGTCTGAAACTGATAATGACAGTTTTGCACCACGAACCTGAGGTACCCTTGATGTGAAGGGCAAATTGGGACATGCAGGTAAGCATCTTTTATGTCCAGGGACACCATAAAGTCCCCTTCTTCCAGATTCGCTATCACTGCTCTGAGTGATTCCATCTTGAACTTGAATTTTTGTATGTACAGGTTCAAAGATTTCAGATTTAGAATAGGTCTTACCGAGCCGTCCGGCTTCGGCACCACAAATAGCGTGGAGTAATACCCCTTTCCCTGTTGTAGGAGGGGTACCTTGACTATCACCTGCTGAGAAAACAGCTTGTGAATGGCTTCCAATACCGTCGCCCTGTCTGAGGGAGACATTGGCAAAGCCGACTTTAGGAACCGGCGAGGGGGAGACTTCTCGAATTCCAACCTGTAACCCTGAGATACTACCTGCAGGATCCAGGGGTCCACCTGTGAGCAAGCCCACTGCGCGCTGAAATTCTTGAGTCGACCCCCCACCGTTCCTGAGTCCGCTTGTTAAGCCCCAGCGTCATGCTGAGGGCTTTGCAGAACCCGCGGAGGGCTTCTGTTCCTGGGAAGGAGCTGCTGCTGCCCTCTCTTACCCTTTCCTCTGCCTCGGGGCAGATATGACTGTCCTTTTGCCCTCTTGTTCTTATAGGACCGAAAGGACTGCGGCTGAAAAGACGGTGTCTTTTTCTGTTGGGAGGGGGTCTGAGGTAAAAAGGTGGATTTCCCGGCAGTTGCCGTGGCCACCAAATCCGATAGACCGACGCCAAATAATTCCTCCCCTTTATACGGCAATACTTCCATATGCCGTTTGGAATCCGCATCACCTGACCACTGTCGTGTCCATAAACTTCTTCTGGCAGATATGGACATCGCACTTACTCTCGATGCCAGAGTGCAAATATCCCTCTGAGCATCTCGCATATAAAGAAAAGCATCCTTTAATTGCTCTAAAGTCTGTAAAATACTGTCCCTATCCAGGGTATCAATATTTTCAGTCAGGGAATCCGACCAGACCACTCCAGCACTGCACATCCAGGCTGAGGCGATGGCTGGTCGCAGTATAACACCAGTATGTGTGTATATACTTTTTAGAGTAGTTTCCAGCCTCCTATCAGCTGGATCCTTGAGGGCGGCCGTATCAGGAGACGGTAACGCCACTTGTTTTGATAAGCGTGTGAGCGCCTTATCCACCTTAGGGGGTGTTTCCCAGCGCGCCCTAACCTCTGGCGGGAAAGGGTATAATGCCAATAACTTTTTTGAAATTAGCCCTTTTCTATCTGGGTTAACCCACGCTTCATCACATACATCATTCAATTCCTCTGATTCAGGAAAAACTACAGGTAGTTTTTTCACCCCCCACATAATACCCCTTTTTGTGGTACTTGTAGTATCAGAGATATGCAAAGCCTCCTTCATTGCCGTGATCATATAACGTGTGGCCCTACTGGAAAATACGTTTGTTTCTTCACCGTCGACACTAGATTCAGTGTCCGTGTCTGGGTCTGTGTCGACCGACTGAGGTAAAGGGCGTTTTACAGCCCCTGACGGTGTCTGAGACGCCTGGGCAGGTACCAACTGGTTTGACGGCCGTCTCATGTCGTCAACTGATTTTTGTAATGTGCTGACATTATCACGTAATTCCATAAACAAAGCCATCCATTCCGGTGTCGACTCCCTAGGGGGTGACATCACCATTACCGGCAATTGCTCTGCCTCCACACCAACATCGTCCTCATACATGTCGACACACACGTACCGACACACAGCAGACACACAGGGAATGCTCTATTGAAGACAGGACCCCACTAGCCCTTTGGGGAGACAGAGGGAGAGTTTGCCAGCACACACCCAAGCGCTATAATATATATGGGAACAACCCTATATAAGTGTTGTATCCTTATAGCAGCTTAAATATAGTAATATCGCCAAAAAAGTGCCCCCCCTCTCTGTTTTACCCTGTTTCTGTAGTGCAGTGCAGGGGAGAGTCCTGGGAGCCTTCCTCACAGCGGAGCTGAGCAGGAAAATGGCGCTGTGTGCTGAGGAGAATAAGCCCCGCCCCCTATTTCGGCGGGCTCTTCTCCGGAGACTGTGAGATCTGGCAGGGGTTAAATACATCCATATAGCCTCCAGGGCTATATGTGATGTATTTTTAGCCATAAAAAAGGTATTATACATTGCTGCCCAGGGCGCCCCCCCAACGCCCTGCACCCTCCGTGACCGCTGTGTGAAGTGTGCTGACAACAATGGCGCACAGCTGCAGTGCTGTGCGCTACCTCAGGAAGACTGAAAAGTCTTCTGCCGCCTGCTTCTGGACCTCTTCCAACTTCGGCATCTGCAAGGGGGGTCGGCGGCGCGGCTCCGGGACGAACCCCAGGGTGAGACCTGTGTTCCGACTCCCTCTGGAGCTAATGGTGTCCAGTAGCCTAAGAAGCCAATCCATCCTGCACGCAGGTGAGTTCACTTCTCTCCCCTAAGTCCCTCGATGCAGTGAGCCTGTTGCCAGCAGGACTCACTGAAAATAAAAAACCTAAAAAACTTTTTCTAAGCAGCTCTTTAGGAGAGCCACCTAGATTGCACCCTGCTCGGACGGGCACAAAAACCTAACTGAGGCTTGGAGGAGGGTCATAGGGGGAGGAGCCAGTGCACACCACCTGATCCTAAAACTTTGCGGAGCCGCTAATCCCCCATGGTCCTGACGGAGTCCCCAGCATCCACTAGGACGTTAGAGAAATAGATTTACCGGTAAGTAAAATCTTATTTTCTCTAAAGTCCTAGTGGATGCTGGGGACTCCGTAAGGACCATGGGGATTATACCAAAGCTCCCAAACGGGCGGGAGAGTGCGGATGACTCTGCAGCACCGAATGAGCAAACACAAGGTCCTCCTCAGCCAGGGTATCAAACTTGTAGAACTTTGCAAAGGTGCCCAAGAAGAGCCCACCTTCCTTGTGGAATGGGCCTTAACTGATTTAGGCAGCGGCAACCCTGCCGCAGAAGGAGTCTGCTGAATCGTGTTACAGATCCAGCGAGCAATCGTTTGCTTTGAAGCAGGCGCCCCAAGCTTGTTGGAAGCATACAGGATAAACAAAGATTCTGTTTTCCTGACGTTAGCCGTTCTGGCTACATAAACCTTCAAAGCCCTGATCACATCCAGTGACTCAGAATCCTCCAAGTCAGTAGTAGCCACAGGCACCACGATAGGTTGGTTTATATGAAAGGATGAAACCACTTTCCGCAGAAATTGTGGGCTGGTCCACAATTCTGCTCTATCCGCATGGAAAACCAGATAAGGGCTTTTATGTGACAAAGCCGCCAATTCTGACACACGCCTAGCCGAAGCCAAGACTAATAGCATGACCACCTTCCACGTGAGATATTTCAATTCCACCGTTTTGAGTGGTTCAAACCAGTGCGATTACAGGAAACTCAACACCACGTTAAGATCCCAAGGTGCCACTGGAGGCACAAAAGGGGCTGAATATGCAGCACTCCCTTTACAAACATCTGAACTTCAGGCAGAGAAGCCAGTTCTTTTTGAAAGAAAATGGATAGGGCCGAAATCTGAACCTTAATGGAACCCAATTTAAGGCCCAAAGTCACTCCCGCCTGTAGGAAGTGAAGGAAACGGCCCAGCTGGAATTCCTCCGTAGGGGCATTCCTGGCCTCACACCAAGCCACATATTTTCGCCATATATGGTGATAATGTTGAGCTGTCACATCCTTCCTAGCCTTATCAGCGCAGGAATAACTTCATCCGGAATGCCTTTTTCTGCTAGGATCCGGCGTTCAACCGCCATGCCATCAAACGCAGCCGCGGTAAGTCTTGGAACAGACAGGGTCCCTGTTGCAACAAGTCCTGTCTTAGAGGCAGAGGCCACGGGTCCTCTGTGAGCAATTCTTGCAGATCTGGATACCAAGTCCTACTTGGCCAATCCGGAACAATGAGTATTGTTCTCACTCCTCTTTTTCTTATGATTCTCAGCACCTTGGGTATGAGAGGAAGAGGAGGAAAATACATAGACCGTCTGGAACACCCACGGTGTCACCAGTGCGTCCACAGCTATCGCCTGAGAGTCCCTTGACCTGGCGCAATATTTCTGTAGCTTTTTGTTGAGGCGGGATGCCATCATGTCCACCTGTGGCAGTTCCCACCGACTTGCAATCTGCGTGAAGACTTCTTGATGAAGTCCCCACTCTCCCGGGTTGAGGTCGTGCCTGCTGAGGAAGTCTGCTTCCCAGCTGTCCACTCCCGGAATGAACACGGCTGACAGTGCGCTTACGTGATTCTCCGCCCAGCTAAGAATTCTGGTGGCTTCTACCATCGCCACCCTCCTCCTTGTGCCGCCTTGGCGGTTTACATGAGCCACTGCGGTGATGTTGTCTGACTGAATCAGAACCGGTTGGTCGCGAAGCAGGGACTCCGCTTGACGTAGGGCGTTTTATATGGCCCTTAGTTCCAGGATGTTGTTGGAAATTCCTTCCCTGTGTGACTGCCCCCCACCCTCGGAGGCTTGCATCCGTGGTCACCAGGACCCAGTCCTGAATGCCGAATCTGCGACCTTCGAGAAGGTGAGCACTCTGCAGCCACCACAGGAGAGACACCCTGGCCCTGGGGGATAGGGTGATTAACCGATGCATCTGAAGATGTGATCCGGACCACTTGTCCAGTAAGTCCCATTGGAAGGTCCTCGCATGGAACCTGCCGAAGGGAATGGCCTCGTATGAAGCCACCATCCTTCCCAGGACTCGAGTGCAGTGATGCACTGACACCTGTTTTGGTTTTAATAGATTCCTGACCAGTGTAATGAGCTCCTGAGCTCTCTCTATCGGGAGATAAACCCTTTTACGGTCTGTGTCTAGGATCATGCCTAGGAGAGGCAGATGAGCTGTAGGAACCAACTGCGACTTTTGAATATATAGAATCCAGCCGTGTTGCCGTTACACTTCCAGAGAAAGTGATACGCTGTTCAGCAACTGCTCTCTTGATCTCGCTTTTATGAGGAGATCGTCCAAGTACGTGATAATAGTGACACGTTGCTTCCGCAAGAGCACCATCATTTCCGCCATTACCTTGGTGAATATTCTCGGGGCCGTGGAGAGACCAAACGGTAACGTCTGAAATTGGTAATGACAATCCCGTACCGCAATTCTGAGGTACGCCTGATGAGGTGGATAAATGGGGACATGAAGGTATGCATCCTTTATGTCCAGTGTCACCATAAAATCTCCCCCTTTCAGGCCTGCAATGACCGCTCTTAGCGATTCCATCTTGAACTTGAACCTTTTCAGGTATATGTTCAGGGATTTTAAATTCAATATGGGTCTGACCAAACCGTCTGGTTTCGGGACTACAACATGGTCGAATAATAACCCCCTCCTTGTTGAAGGAGGGGAACCTTGACCACCACCTGTTGAAGTTACAATTTGTGAATTGCAGTTAACACTGTTTCCCTCTCGTGGGGGGAAGCCGGCAGGGCCGTCGGTGAGGACGCATCTCCTCAAAGTCCAGCTTGTATCCCTGAGACACAATATCTATTGCCCAGGGATCTAACAGGGAGTGAACCCACTTGTGGCTGAACTTACGAAGGCGTGCCCCCACCAGGCCTAGCTCCGCCTGTGGATCCCCAGCGTCATGCGGTGGATTTTGTAGAGGCTGGGGAGGACTTCTGTCCCTGGGAACTAGCTGTGTTGTGCAGCTTCTTTCCTCTGCCCCCGCCTCTGGCAAGAAAGGACGCACCTCGGACTTTCTTGTTTCTTTGTTCGAAAGGCTGCATTTGATAATGTCGTGCTTTCCTAGGCTGTGCAGGAATATAAGGCAAAATATCAGAATTACCAGCTATAGCTGTGGAGACCAGGTCCGAGAATCCTTCTCCACACAATCCTCAGCCTTCCATATGCCTCTTAAGTCGGCATCATCTGTCCATTGCATATTCTACAGGACACGTCAAGCAGAAATCGACATAGCTTTGACTCTAGGACCCAGTAGACTCGTGTCTCTTTGGGCATGATATATATATATATATATATATATCTTAAGACAGCATCTTTAATATATATATATATATATATATATATATATATATACATATACACACACATACATACATGTATATATATATATATATATATATACATACTAGGGTCTCAATCTCTGCTGATAAGGTACCTGCCACGTTGCCACAGCGCTATAAACCCATGCCGACACAAATCGCTGGTCTGAGTAGTGTACCAGAATGTGCACACTATCTGCAGGATCCCCGAGAATAGCTGTTACATCAGGGCTACCTTTTAGGCAAACGTGACACCCTAGGGGAAGATTCCCATCATATCCTGGCCCTAGTGGGGAAAGGATACTCCCTGAGAATTCTTTGTGGGAAACTGCAGACTCTTGTCTGGAGATTCCCGCTCTTTTTCATCATGAGGGGAGGGAAATTTACCTCAGCTTTCTTCCCCTTAAACATGTGTACCCTTGTGTCAGGGACAGATGAGTCATCAGTGATATGCAAATCATCTTTTATTACAATAAATCATATATTGAATACTTTTCTGCCATTTTGGCTGTAACTTTGCATTATCATAGGTCGACACTGGAGTCAGACTCCGTGTCGATATCAGTGTCTATTATTTTGGATAGTGAGCATTGAGAGACTCTGAGGGTCTCTGCGACATAGGGACAGACATGGGTAGATTTCCTGTCTGTTCTATAATCTTTTGTGCAATAAATTTACCTCAGCACTTAATTACACATATCCAAACAGGTGTCGGCGTTGTCGACGGAGACACCCTCACACACACATTTGCTCCTTCTCCTCCTTAGGGGAGCCTTTTACCTCAGACATGTCGACACACACGTACCGACACACCACACACTCAGGGAATGCTCATCTGAAGACAATTCCCCCATAAGGCCCTTTGGAGAGACAGAGAGAGAGTATGCCAGCACACACCCCAGCGCTATTAACCCAGGAATAACACAGTAACTTAATGTTAACCCAGTAGCTGCTGTTTATATTGATTTTTGCGCCTAATTATGTGCCCCCCCTCTCTTTTTACCCTCTTCTACCGTGTAACTGCAGGGGAGAGGCTGGGGAGCTTCCTCTCAGCGGTGCTGTGGAGAAAAAACATGGCGCTGGTGAGTGCTGAGGAAGAAGCCCCGCCCCCTCGACGGCGGGCTTCTGTCCCGCTTTCATGTACAATTTTGGCGGGGGCTCATACATATATACAGTGCCCAACTGTATATATGCAAACTTTTGCCAAAGAGGTCTCTAATTGCTGCCCAGGGCCCCCCCCCCCCCCCCCACCTGCGCCCTGCACCCTTACAGTGACAAGAGTATGTGGGTGTAGTGTGGGAGCAATGGCGCACAGCTGCAGTGCTGTGCGCTACCTCATGTGAAGACTGGAGTCTTCTGCCGCCGATTTCGAAGTCTTCTTGCTTCTTTCACCCGGCTTCTGTCTTCCGGCTCTGCGAGGGGGACGGCGGCGCGGCTCTGGGATCGGACGACAAAGGGTGAGATCCTGTGTACGATCCCTCTGGAGCTAATGGTGTCCAGTAGCCTAAGAAGCAGGACCTATCTGCAGAGAGTAGGGCTGCTTCTCTCCCCTCAGTCCCACGATGCAGAGAGTCTGTTGCCAGCAGAGCTCCCTGAAAATAAAAAAAACCTAACAAAATACTTTCTTATAGCAAGCTCAGGAGAGCTCACTAAACAGCACCCAGCTCGTCCGGGCACAGATTCAAACTGAGGTCTAGAGGAGGGGCATAGAGGGAGGAGCCAGAGCACACGAGAATCCAAATTCTTTCTTAAAGTGCCCATGTCTCCTGCGGAGCCAGTCTATTCCCCATGGTCCTTACGGAGTCCCCAGCATCCACTAGGACGTTAGAGAAATAAAGGGAATACTTAAACAACACAATGCAACTCCAAATCAATCACACTTCTGTGAAATCAAACTGTCCACTTGGGAAGCAACACTGACTGGCAATCAATTTCACATGCTGTCGTGCACATGGAACATACAACAGGTGGAAATTATAGGCAATTAGCAAGACACCCCAATAAAGGAGTGGTTCTGCAGGTGGTGACCACAGACCACTTCTCAGCTCCTATGCTTTCTGGCTGATGTTTTGGTCACTTTTGAAAGCTGGTGGTGCTTTCACTCTATTGGCAGCATGAGACGGAGTCTACAACCCACACAAGTGGCTCAGGTAGTGCAGCTCATCCAGGATGGCACATCAATGCGAGCTGTGGCAAGAAGGTTTGCTGTGTCTGTCAGCGTAGTGTCCAGAGCATGGAGGTGCTACCAGGAGACAGGCCAGTACATCAGGAGACGTGGAGGAGGCCGTAGGAGGGCAACAACCCAGCAGCAGGACCGCCACCTCCGCCAACAGGAGGAGCACTGCCAGAGCCCTGCAAAATGACCTCCAGCAAGCCACAAATGTGCACCTGTCTACTCAAACGATCAGAAACAGACTCCATGAGGGTGGTATGAGGGCCCGACGTCCACAGGTGGGGGTTGTGCTTACAGCCCAACACCGTGCAGGACATTTGGCATTTGCCAGAGAACACCAAGATTGGTAAATTCGCCACTGGCGCCCTGTGCTCTTCACAGATGAAAGCAGGTTCTCACTGAGCACATGTGACAGACGTGACAGAGTCTGGAGACGCCAAGGAGAACGTTCTGCTGCCTGCAACATCCTCCAGCATGACCGGTTTGGCAGTGGGTCAGTAATGGAGTGGGGTGGCATTTCTTTGGGGGGGCCACACAGCCCTCCATGTGGAGGTAGCCTGACTGCCATTAGTTACCGAGATTAGATCCTCAGACCCCTTCTGAGACAATATGCTGGTGCGATTGGCCCTGGGTTCCTCCTAATGCAAGACAATGCTAGACCTCATGTGGCTGGAGTGTGTCAACAGTTCCTGCAAGACGAAGGCATTGATGCTATGGACTGGCCCGCCCGTTCGCTCCATCCACCAATGCCACGTTGCACCACATACTGTCCAGGAGTTGGCGGATGCTTTAATCCAGGTCTGGGAGGAGATCCCTCAGGAGACCATCCGCCACCTCATCAGGAGCATGCCCAGGCGTTGTAGGGAGGTCATACAGGCACGTGGAGGCCACACACACTACTGAGCCTCATTTTGACTTGTTTTATGGACATTACATCAAAGTTGGATCAGCCTGTAGTATGTTTTTCCACTTTAATTTTGAGTGTGACTCCAAATCCAGACCTCCATGGGTTAATAAATTTGATTTCCATTGATAATTTTTGTGTGATTTTGTTGTCAGCACATTCAACTATGTAAAGAACAAAGTATTTTAATAATAAGATTTTACTTACCGATAAATCTATTTCTCGTAGTCCGTAGTGGATGCTGGGGACTCCGTCAGGACCATGGGGAATAGCGGCTCCGCAGGAGACAGGGCACAAAACTAAAGCTTTAGGATCAGGTGGTGTGTACTGGCTCCTCCCCCTATGACCCTCCTCCAAGCCTCAGTTAGGATACTGTGCCCGGACGAGCGTACACAATAAGGAAGGATATTGAATCCCGGGTAAGACTCATACCAGCCACACCAATCACACCGTATAACTTGTGATCTGAACCCAGTTAACAGTATGACAACGTAGGAGCCTCTGAACAGACGGCTCACAACAAATAACAACCCGATTTTTTTTTTTTTTTTTTGTAACAATAACTATGTACAAGTATTGCAGACAATCCGCACTTGGGATGGGCGCCCAGCATCCACTACGGACTACGAGAAATAGATTTATCGGTAAGTAAAATCTTATTCTCTCTGACGTCCTAAGTGGATGCTGGGGACTCCGTCAGGACCATGGGGATTATACCAAAGCTCCCAAACGGGCGGGAGAGTGCGGATGACTCTGCAGCACCGAATGAGAGAACTCCAGGTCCTCTTTAGCCAGGGTATCAAATTTGTAGAATTTTACAAACGTGTTCTCCCCCGACCACGTAGCTGCTCGGCAGAGTTGTAATGCCGAGACCCCTCGGGCAGCTGCCCAGGATGAGCCCACCTTCCTTGTGGAATGGGCCTTGACAGATTTAGGCTGTGGCAGGCCTGCCACAGAATGTGCAAGTTGAATTGTGCTACAAATCCAACGAGCAATCGTCTGCTTAGAAGCAGGAGCACCCAGCTTGTTGGGTGCATACAGTATAAACAGCGAGTCAGATTTTCTGACTCCAGCCGTCCTTGAAATGTATATTTTCAATGCCCTGACAACGTCCAGCAACTTGGAATCTTCCAAATCGCTAGTAGCCGCAGGCACCACAATAGGCTGGTTCAGGTGAAACGCTGACACCACCTTAGGCAGAAACTGAGGACGCGTCCGCAGTTCTGCCCTGTCCGAATGGAAAATCAGATATGGGCTCTTATACGATAAAGCCGCCAATTCTGATACTCTCCTGGCTGAAGCCAGGGCCAGTAGCATGGTTACTTTCCATGTAAGATATTTCAAATCCACCGATTTGAGTGGCTCAAACCAATGGGATTTGAGAAAATCCAAAACTACATTCAGGTCCCACGGAGCCACTGGGGGCACAACCGGGGGCTGTATATGTAGTACTCCTTTTACAAAAGTCTGGACTTCAGGAACTGAAGCCAATTCTTTCTGGAAGAAAATCGACAGGGCCGAAATTTGAACCTTAATGGACCCCAATTTGAGGCCCATAGACAATCCTGTTTGCAGGAAATGTAGGAATCGACCCAGTTGAAATTCCTCCGTGGGGGCCTTCCTGGCCTCACACCACGCAACATATTTTCTCCAAATGCGGTGATAATGTTGTGCAGTCACCTCCTTCCTGGCTTTAACCAGTGTAGGAATGACCTCTTCTGGAATGCCTTTTTCCTTTAGAATTCGGCGTTCAACCGCCATGCCGTCAAACGCAGCCGCGGTAAGTCTTGGAATAGACACGGTCCCTGCTGAATCAGGTCCCGTCTTAGAGGTAGAGGCCACGGATTTTCCGTGAGCATCTCCTGAAGTTCCGGGTACCAAGTTCTTCTTGGCCAATCCGGAGCCACGAGTATCGTTCTTACTCCCCTTTGCCGTATAATTCTCAGTACTTTGGGTATGAGAGGCAGAGGAGGAAACACATACACTGACTGGTACACCCACGGTGTTACCAGAGCGTCCACAGCTATTGCCTGAGGGTCTCTTGACCTGGCGCAATACCTGTCCAGTTTTTTGTTGAGGCGAGACGCCATCATATCCACCTTTGGTTTTTCCCAACGGTTCACAATCATGTGGAAGACTTCTGGATGAAGTCCCCACTCTCCCGGGTGTAGATCGTGTCTGCTGAGGAAGTCTGCTTCCCAGTTGTCTACTCCCGGAATGAACACTGCTGACAGTGCTATCACATGATCTTCCGCCCAGCGAAGAATCCTTGCAGCTTCTGCCATTGCTCTCCTGCTTCTTGTGCCGCCCTGTCTGTTTACGTGGGCGACTGCCGTGATGTTGTCCGACTGGATCAACACCTGCTGACCCTGAAGCAGGGGTTTTGCCAGGCTTAGAGCATTGTAAATTGCTCTTAGCTCCAGTATATTTATATGAAGAGACATCTCCAGGCTTGACCATACTCCCTGGAAGTTTCTTCCCTGTGTGACCGCTCCCCAGCCTCTCAGACTGGCATCCGTGGTCACCAGGACCCAGTCCTGTATGCCGAATCTGCGGCCCTCTAACAGATGAGCACTCTGCAACCACCACAGAAGAGACACCCTTGTCCGTGGCGATAAGGTTATCCGCTGATGCATCTGCAGATGCGATCCGGACCATTTGTCCAGCAGATCCCACTGAAAAGTTTGTGCGTGGAATCTGCCGAATGGAATTGCTTCGTAAGAAGCCACCATCTTTCCCAGGACTCTTGTGCATTGATGCACAGACACTTTTCCTGGTTTTAGGAGGTTCCTGACAAGTTCGGATAACTCCTTGGCTTTCTCCTCCGGAAGAAACACCTTTTTCTGAACCGTGTCCAGAATCATTCCCAGGAACAGCAGACGTGTTGTCGGGGTCAACTGAGATTTTGGAAAATTCAGAATCCACCCGTGTTGTTGCAGCACTACTTGGGTTAGTGCTACTCCGTCCTCCAGCTGTTCTCTGGACCTTGCCCTTATCAGGAGATCGTCCAAGTAAGGGATAATTAATACGCCTCTTCTTCGCAGAAGAATCATCATTTCGGCCATTACCTTGGTAAAGACCCGAGGTGCCGTGGACAATCCAAACGGCAGCGTCTGAAACTGATGATGACAGTTTTGCACTACGAACCTGAGGTACCCTTGATGTGAAGGGCAAATTGGGACATGCAGGTAAGCATCCTTTATGTCCAGGGACACCATAAAGTCCCCTTCTTCCAGATTCGCTATCACTGCTCTGAGTGATTCCATCTTGAACTTGAATTTTTGTATGTACAGGTTCAAAGATTTCAGATTTAGAATAGGTCTTACCGAGCCGTCCGGCTTCGGTACCACAAATAGCGTGGAGTAATACCCCTTTCCCTGTTGTAGGAGGGGTACCTTGACTATCACCTGCTGAGAAAACAGCTTGTGAATGGCTTCCAATACCGTCGCCCTGTCTGAGGGAGACGCTGGCAAAGCAGACTTTAGGAACCGGCGAGGGGGAGACTTCTCGAATTCCAACCTGTAACCCTGAGATACTACCTGCAGGATCCAAGGGTCCACCTGTGAGCAAGCCCACTGTGCGCTGAAATTCCTGAGTCGACCCCCCACCGCTCCTGAGTCCGCTTGTACAGCCCCAGCGTCATGCTGAGGGCTTTGCAGAACCCTGAGAGGGCTTCTGTTCCTGGGCAGGGGCTGCTTGCTGCCCTCTCTTACCCCTTCCTCTGCCCCGGGGCAGATATGACTGTCCTTTTGCCCTCTTGTTCTTATAGGACCGAAAGGACTGCGGCTGAAAAGACGGTGTCTTTTTCTGTTGGGAGGGGGTCTGAGGTAAAAAGGTGGATTTTCCGGCAGTTGCCGTGGCCACCAGATCCGATAGACCTACGCCAAATAATTCTTCCCCTTTATACGGCAATACTTCCATATGTCGTTTGGAATCCGCATCACCTGACCACTGTCGCGTCCATAAACTTCTTCTGGCAGATATGGACATCGCACTTACTCTCGATGCCAGAGTGCAAATATCCCTCTGAGCATCTCGCATATAAAGAAAAGCATCCTTTAATTGCTCTATAGTCAATAAAATACTGTCCCTATCCAGGGTATCAATATTTTCAGTCAGGGAATCCGACCAGACCACCCCAGCACTGCACATCCAGGCTGAGGCGATGGCTGGTCGCAGTATAACACCAGTATGTGTGTATATACTCTTTAGGGTAGTTTCCAGCCTCCTATCAGCTGGATCCTTGAGGGCGGCCGTATCAGGAGACGGTAACGCCACTTGTTTTGATAAGCGTGTGAGCGCCTTATCCACCCTAGGGGGTGTTTCCCAGCGCGCCCTAACCTCTGGCGTGAAAGGGTATAATGCCAATAACTTTTTTGAAATTAGCACTTTTCTATCTGGGTTAACCCACGCTTCATCACATACATCATTCAATTCCTCTGATTCAGGAAAAACTACAGGTAGTTTTTTCACCCCCCACATAATACCCCTTTTTGTGGTACTTGCAGTATCAGAGATATGCAAAGCCTCCTTCATTGCCGTGATCATATAACGTGTGGCTCTACTTGAAAATACGTTTGTTTCTTCACCGTCGACACTAGATTCAGTGTCCGTGTCTGGGTCTGTGTCGACCGACTGAGGT